>NW_026652281.1:44907365-45106775 GCF_009828535.3 Hylobates moloch
GGGTTTCACCGTGGTCTCGATCGCCTGACCTGGTGATCCGCCCGCCTCGGCCTCCCAAAGTGCTGGGATTACAAGCGTGAGCCACCGCGCCCGGCCAATCTGATTTTTAAAATATAACATTGGCCATAGTCTTTATTCTTACAAAGCACAGTAAGTCTGGTTTTCAATGGCTGTAACTCATAATTTCCTCATCAGTTTTTACGAAAAATGATTACATCTTCCAAAGATTATATATGACAATTCAATATACAGAAACACCAAAATAGGAAGCCATTGTTAAATATAAATAGTTTAATTACTTTCTTGGATAAAATTAAAATAATATTTCTATATATGTTAGTTCAGTATTCTCTCTAAGATACATTGATATGATTGAAATCTTTTTTTTTTTTTTGAGACAGAATCTTGCTGTACCAGGCTGGAGTGCGGTGGTGCCATCTCAGCTCACTGCAAACTCTGCCTCTCAGGTTCAAGCGATTCTCCTGCCTCCGCCTCCCAAGTAGCTGGGACTACAGGTGCATGCCACCAAGCCCAGGTAATTTTTGTATTTTTAGTAGAAACGGGATTTCACCATATTAGCCGAACTCCTGACCTCATGATCCACCTGCTTCTGCCTCCCAAAGTGCTGGGATTATAGGCATGAGCCACCACAGCCGGCAGAAATCTTATTTTCTAATAGTCACATCGCTTTAATTCCTAAGTGAGCATTGTCTTTGTGTAATGAAGAAAACTTGTTCATCTATTATTATGTGATTATAGCTTATATATATTTACATGAAAACATTTGTACACCTAAGGAAAACATGCTTAAGTAGGTTTACTTAAGAGAATATTAAACAAAAAAAATTGTAAAAAACTTAAGATTTTTATATACTCAAATAAACAGAAGCATTAATAGACTGAATCTTGGACAAATAAGAAGATTCAAAATCCCGTCGTGAGGACATACTTTTAACCCGTATATTTTTTTAAAAGATGCATTTTAGGTGATTATTCATATAGCTAAAATAGTTTGCCTCTTTGTAAAGTTATTGTTTCAGAATGTTTGTGGCTATCTCTTCTTAACAACTCCTAAGACTCTGGTCCCAGAACTGCCTTAATGATCCTTGACTGTTTCCTAAATCACAACCAAAGTGTAAAGAAAGGGTCTTTTTTTTTTTTTTTTTTTGAGACAGAGTCTTACTCTGCCAAGGCTGCAGTGCAATGGTGCGATCTTGGGTCACTGCAACCTCCGCCTCCTGGGAGTTGAAGTGATTCTTTCTGCCTCAGCCACTCGAGTAGCTGGGATTACAGGCACCTGCCACCACGCCCAGCTAATTTCTGTATTTTTAGTAGAGATGGGGTTTCACCATGTTGGCCAGGCTGTTCTGGAATTCCTGACCTCAGGTAATCCAATCACCTCCGCCTCCCAAAGAGCTGGGATTACAGGCCTGAGCCACCAAGCCCGGCCAGAAAGATTCTGTTCTTTAACCAAGCCCTTGTCCCATACAAATAGAAAATAATAAACTACAATGTCAGAAAAAAAAAAAAAATTGAAAAAGAAGAGGAAAAAAACTTGTTTGAATTTTCTGTTCTATGAATATAAATTTCTGATTTTGCTCTGTCTTCACACATCTTCCATGCGTTTCTCCCTCTTTGTCCATATTGCCACCTCCTTTAATTAATTTCTAGTCTTTTGCTTTTGCTACACTAAAATGTGCATCAATGATAACATAAGAAAATATTTCTGATAAAATTAGATGTGTATTAGTTTCCAGAGGCTGTTGTAACAAGTTACCATAAATTGAATGATGACTTAAAACAACAGAAATGTATTCTCTTACATTTCTGGAGGCCAGAAATCAGAAAATGACTGAGCTGCATAAGGGCTGCACTGTCTCTAGGGGCTCCAAGGGAGATTGCATTATTTGCTTCTTAACAGCCACTGGTGGTTTTTGACATCCCTTGACTTGTGTACACACCACCCCAATGGTGCCTCCACGCTCACGTTGCCTCTTCCTCTTTTGTCTGTCTGCTATGTCTCTCATCATTGGATTTAGGGCCTACCTGGGAGATCAAGGATGACTTTCTTATCTCAAGATTATTAATAATTATAGATTCAAAGACTTCTCCAAGTAAGATTTTGTTAACTTTTCCCAAATAAGATAACATTTACAATTCAGGGTATTAGGACATAGACATATCTTCTGGGGCCACCATTTAACCTACTACAAATAGCATGATAAGTAAGTGTAAAATAATAGAAAATATATATTCATATATGATAAATTTCAGTACATAGAATCATTATCACTTATGTAGTCAATGCAAATGTAATGGATCGAGGGGGGAATAAAACAGCTACTATGTGCTGGGCAGAAGAGGAATCCAGGTTTTGTGTAGCCTGGCCCTTATTTTTCAAAAAATAATGTAAAATTATGAATACAAAAGTAGGTCTGAAAGTGAGTCTATATTTAGAACAAGGAAAGGACTCATAACAAATCATGAAGTTTCTAAAAGCAGACAAATGCACGAACATAATGAAATCTATGAAAATAACATTTCATTATTATTAATAATTAGCCATTTCTATAATTCCTGTATAATAATTTTTCCCCTACATGTTTGGATTTATTCTCTTTGGTTGCCTCTTTATGCAAAAATTTGAATATCATTTTAATAAAAAGATAATTCAGTCTTTCCCCTAGGATAGTTGGTAGAAATTCATTTGGTGCTACTGATAGCTTAGAAAGTTTTTTCCAGCTTTAGCACGCAGAGTTTTAATTTTTAATTTTTTATTTTTTCTTTTTTGAGACAGAGTCTCGCTTTGCCACCCAGGCTGGAGTGCAGTGGCGGGATCTCGGCTCACTGCAAGCTTCGCCTCCCGGGTTCGTGCCATTCTCCTGCCTCAGCCTCCAAAGTAGCTGGGACTATAGGCGCCTGCCACCACACCTGGCTAATTTTTTTGTATTTTTTAGTAGAGATGGAGCTTCACCGCGTTAGCCAGGATGGTCTTGATCTCCTGACCTTGTGATCCCCACCTCCTTGGCCTCCCAAAGTGCTGGGATTACAGGCGTGAGCCACCGCTCCCAGCCTTACTTTTTTTTAAATGTTGTTTTATGTTTACTCTAAAATCATGGTTTTATGGTATTTTATACTCCCTGTGGGCAAGTTCTTGGAGGATCTCAGCACTTTGATCTCACAAGACATGCCTCACCCAAATGACCTGACTAGATCCTTCTTGCCTCTTGTGAGCTGGCCCCGGTGGAGAGAGAGGACAAGTTGCCACAAACCAGGGCTTTTAGAGTCCCCCATTCCAAGCAAGGAGAGAATAGCATTTTTCAGAACCTTCTCCCTGGGAGTTAAAGAGAATCTGACAGGAGCTGGAGGAACAATGAGATCTAGCAGGGTCAGGTTTTCACCTGGTGCTGCGATAGATGTGGAGATGCTGGTAACCCAGAACCACCCACAGGCCAGGGCCACCATCTGCAGCGTGATCCCCAGGCTTCCTCTCTGCATCCCTGGAGGAAAATAAACTGAGCTTTGGAAGGGGCCTGAGCAAGTTGGGGGCCCTGAAACTTAAGCATGAGAAAGCTTCATCTCAAATCCACTTCTGCAATCAGGTATTATACTTCCCACATAATGAATGGATGGATGGATAGACAGATAGATTAGACAGATATGAAGATAAATATTTATCTTTAAGAATTACTTTAAAAGTTTAAAATGGTAATTTAAATCAGTTTGGAATATAGAATTACAAACTCCAATGAGATATTATTAATGTTACTTCCAAGTTACAAACTCCAATAAGATATTATTAATGTTACTTCTAAGCTCTGTAAAATTTGAATCACATGTTGTTGAATCTAAGACCATATGATTGGACTTTGCATTAACCTATGAAATTTCCTAGAGAAATAATTAATATCTCTTATTTATAAGCAATCAGGAACAATGTTCATACCTGAACATATATGTGCATATATTCTTTAAACATAGCACTAGTTTTATTTAACACGGAAGAAATACCAATCGGAATGCCTTGAGTATAAGGAGGAGAAATGTTCATTTTCATATAATCTTTGCCTATTTCCAAAACAAAATGTGTACCATAAATCTGATCATATAATAAGAAAAAAAATTACTGAGGATAGCAAAATAATCATTTAAAGAGCTGTCTCACAATAGCTCACTTTGGTATGTAAGTTACACAATAAAATTCCTAAGAATAAATCAGTGATCTGCTTTATGTTTTTTTAAAAAAAGGAAACAGCATTCTAAGATACAGCTGCATAGACCATATAATGAATATTCAACATATGAGAAACTGACAAATTTATCTTTACTCCATCATTAAGCATTTTTGTGACAAGCTGGGTATTCATTCCTTTAGGGGTCTTTTCTGTGTGCATTCTTTTTGCCTAATGCTTGCTCATGCCCTTTCGTGACATCCTGCAAGACTAGCCTTTTCTTTTCTTTTCCAAATTTCTGATTACCCACATTGTTAAAACTCATATTCAGAAAACTTCTCAAGGAAAGGAAGACAAAATCCTCAGTCAAAACTTTCTTTCCACCATCAAAAGCTTGATCTAATAGCTTTTCCCTCAATCCTCCAAACAAAAAAAAGTCTAAGAAATAAATGTAAGTTTTTCATTGACTAATATATATTTTAATTACTTTTGCTCATGAAGATTCTCTCTATAGCTTCAGATTTCTCTTAAATCAGGAAAAGATGACTCCATATTTAATAACAAAACCTACAACTTTAAGTATTTCATTTTCTCAAAGTCAACCATTCCTTTCATATATCTTTCATTGCTGTATACAAGGTGAAATATTTGACTGGGGTGGAGTGTGCTCATTCAATTTTTGATACCTCAGTGAGATGATATTCCCCTAACCGTGTGTAGAAACTGGTTTCCAAAATGGATTACTAATGTTAAGCTGGAAAATAACACAGGTAATAGGACCAAACTTTTATCTTTAGAATACCTAATATACCACATTCTCTGAGAAGATTCCTATGAGATTTTTTTGTGTGTAAATTCTTGAAGTTTGTCAAACCTGTGCACTAGAAGAGTCCATACTACTCCTTTCCAAAAATTTGACACTTAAGAATATTCTCCATGTGGAAAAAAAAATTCCTATGAAAGTACATCATCACTGTAACAGCAGAGTCTTGGCTTCTTCATTTATCACGTATTCAGTGCCTTCTTTATGTATCTCACAGCCCCAGAGTTCACAACCAAACATCAATACATGTTAACACATCTTCAATATTTATAAGCTAAGGGCTTAGATCCAAGAGTTGTCAATAATAGCCCTGATACTTCATTCATACTCACTAGCATCTCAATTATACTGCCTACCAAGAAGCATCCTCAGGAATTTATGCATACTAATAGTATGAAAAAATCTAATTCAAAACTGCTTTAGGGTTAAGCTTGACAAATGTCTTACTCATACTATCACCTCTCTCCTTTGAAATAGTTTCACTAGAAATGGTTTTGTTTGTGACTTAACAGATGTGTAAACAGGTGGCTAAGCTCAAAATTATACTTGCATAATGATCATACCAAAGTTAAATAGGAAATAGCATTGCCTACTAATATAAATAGCAGTAACTGGTAAATAAGATATATAAATGTCAGAAATGCATGTTCATCTAAACAAAGATGAGTAATAAATGGCCCATATTTACCAAAAATATCAAGCAAAAAACAGCCTATTTACTCGACACAAAATGGAAATCTTTGTTAAAATTAATGTGATGATCTATGTAAAATGGTTTTCTAAATGACATTGATTTCTCATTAATAATGCATGTACATGTACAAAGAAGACTAATATAAAATGTTTATATAGAAAATGCGTATCAGACAATTCTATAAGCATATCTAATCAGGATTTGTAAGATAACTTAAAGGATTCATACAGGCCTACTGTGTTGAAAGAGGAGAGATGTCTCCTTTAAAAATACCACTACAATAAAACTTTAAATAACAATGTTACACCAGCAATAAAAGGAAGAACCCTGGCTATCAGTTTCCGAGAAAACATTTTTTAAAATTTTAACTTATTGAGGAATTTTTCAGAAATATTAGGCTGGTTTATTTTATTATTTTAGAGTAGAAATTATTTCACTATTGAAACTTGATTTATTCTCCGAATGTAAAGATTTCTGATTAATCAACATTTTACTGACTAGAATCTAAAATAGGGCACCTGAATCCTACTACGTGTTTATGCTTATACTGTGAGGGTTATTGCTGTTTGATAGTGTTGTTTTAATTATTCAATAATAAGATACTGCCATGATGTTAGGTTATCATCAGCAAGCATATGCCAAATTAATACTACTTTTTCAGTGTTCTCGAAATGCAATTGACTGCTAAAACTAGAATCACTGCTCCAAGTCAATGTTTTTATGCTCCATTTCACCTTACATTCATGCACATAACACACATCCTCGTCCATCATCCAAACTAAATATATTCTCTAAATAAAGAAATGTATGGAATGTGTCCAAAACAAAACAAAGATGAAGGTCAGATTGCTGTATGTCTGACAATGGTGCCAAAAATTGTGATTCAGTGAAAAATGCTAGAGATGGCTACCAAACAAGTTCTAAGTCAGGCTTTTTTAGCCAATTCTTCCCTGAGAGAACAGTCTGTGACTCTCCCTCTGTCTAGCTCTTTCTCTTCCTTTCCTACTGGGTGACTTTAATGTATTAAATACTTGCATATAGGATACATTTAACCCTCACAACATTTTGATAGTTGATCTATTTATTACGAATACTGAGTATAAATAATCATATATTTCTATATCATACTTGCCCAACAATTTTATGTTTCTGCTATCCTAGTAAGAATCAAGAACTAGTCCGGGCACAGTGGTTCACACCTGTAATCTCAGCACTTTGAGAGGTTGAAGTCGGTGGATCACTTAAGGCCAGCAGTTCGAGACCAACCTGGTCAACATGGCAAAACCCCATCTCTACTAAAAATACAAAATAAGCAGGGCCTCGTGGCAGGCATATGTAGTCCCAGCTACTCAAGAGGCTGAGGCACCAGAATCAATTGAACCCGGGAAATGAAGGTTGCAGTGAACCCAAATTGTACTGAGAGGTGACAGCGTGCTGGCAGTCCTCACAGCCCTCGCTCGCTCTCAGCGCCTCCTCTGCCTGGGCTCCCACTTTGGTGGCACTTGAGCCCTTCAGCCCACCACTGCACTGTGGGAGCCCCTTTCTGGGCTGGCCAAGGTGGGAGCCGGCTCCCTCAGCTTGCAGGGAGGTGTGGAGGGAGAGGCGCGAGCGGGAACCGGGGATGCGCATGGCGCTTGCAGGCCAGCTGGAGTTCCGGGTGGGCATAGGCTTGGTGGGCCCCTCACTCAGAGCAGCCAGCCAGCCCTGCCGGCACCAGGCAATGAGGGGCTTAGCACCCAGGCCAGCAGCTGCAGAGGGTGTACAGGGTCCCCCAGCAGTGCCAGCCCACTGGCGCTGCACTTGATTTCTCACCAGGCCTTAGCTGCCTTACCATGGGGCAGGGCTCGGACCTGCAGCCTGCCATGCCTGAGCGTCCCACCTCCTCCATGGGCTCCTGTGCAGCCCCAGCCTCCCCGACGAGCACCACCCCCTGCTCCACGGCGCCCAGTCCCATCGACCACCCAAGGGCTGAGGAGTGCGAGTGCACGGCACGGGACTGGCAGGCAGCTCCACCTGCAGCCCCAGTGCAGGATCCACTAGGTGAAGCCAGCTGGGCTCCTGAGTCTGGTGGAGATGTGGAGAACCTTTATGTCTAGCTCAGAGATTGTAAACACACCAATCAGCACCCTGTGTCTAGCTCAGGGTTTGTGAGTGCACCAATCGACACTCTGTATCTAGCTGCTCTGGTGGGGCCTTGGAGAACCTTTATGTCGATACTCTGTATCTAACTGATCTGATGGGGACGTGGAGAACCTTTATGTCTAGCTCAGGGATGGTAAACGCACCAATCAGTGCCCTGTCAGAACAGACCACTCGGCTCTACCAATCAGCAGGATGTGGGTGGGGCCAGATAAGAGAATAAAAGCAGGCTGCCTGAACCAGCAGTGGTAACCCGCTCGGGTCCCCTTCCACCATGTGGAAGCTTTGTTCTTTCGCTCTTTGCAATAAATCTTGCTACTGCTCACTCTTTGGGTCCACACTGCTTTTATGAGCTGTAACACTCACCACGAAGGTCTGCAGCTTCACTCCTGAAGCCAGCGAGCCCACGAGCCCACCGGAAGGAACGAACAACTCCAGACGCGCCGCCTTAAGAGCTGTAACACTCACCGCAAAGGTCTGCAGCTTCACTCATGAGCCAGCGAGACCACGAACCCACCAGAAGGAAGAAACTCCAAACACATCCGAACATCAGAAGGAACAAACTCCAGACGCGCCACCTTAAGAACTGTAGCACTCACCGCGAAGGTCTGCAGCTTCACTCCTGAGCCAGCGAGACCACGAACCCACCAGAAAGAAGAAACTCCGAACACATCTGAACATCAGAAGGAACAAGCTCCAGACGCGCCACCTTAAGAACCGTAGCACTCACCGCGAAGGTCTGCAGCTTCACTCCTGAGCCAGCGAGACCACGAACCCACCAGAAGGAAGAAACTCCGAACACATCCGAACATCAGAAGGAACAAACTCCAGACGCACCACCTTAAGACTTAAGAGCTGTAACACTCACCGCGAGGGTCCGCGGCTTCATTCTTGAAGTCAGTGAGACCAAGAACCCACGAATTCCGGAGACAGTACCATTGCACTCCAGCCTGGGTGACAGAGTGAGACACCATCTAAAAAAGAAAATAAATAAAAATAAAAGACAGAGGGAGAAAAGAATTAGGGAATAAGGTATTACAGTCCACAATTAATCAAAAATAGAGGTCAAAAATGTGTACTAAAGCTCTCTTTACATTTAAAATTTTTCAGTTTTTAGATATCACTCAGTGAATACTTCTACTCTGGACAGAATTCTGCTAAGTTTAGATATGATTCTTCTAGGCCATAGTAGATTAAAAGAAAATTAGAGAAGGTGGAAAGCACACGTTGAAGATAGTCAGAAATGTCAGCTGACTGTAGACAAAAAGGATATATACACTCACATATACACACATAAAACAATAACAAAGAATCACAGCGGTCATTTAGCCTGAGGAAACAATAACCCAGTGACTCAAAAATCCCTGAGAGACTTGTTATATGGTATCTACTGATAATGTTTCATCATCTACAAATGGTTTAATTTGGTTTATTATACTTGGTGTAGGCAGAGAAATTAGTGATTTTTTTTTTTGAGACGGAGTCTCGCTCTGTTGCCCAGGCTGGAGTGCAGTGGCGCAATCTCGGCTCACTGCAAGCTCCGCCTCCCGGGTTCACGCCATTCTCCTGCCTCAGCCTCTCCAAGTAGCTGGGACTACAGGCGCCCGCCACCACGCCCAGCTAATTTTTTTTTGTATTTTTAGTAGAGAGGGGGTTTCACTGTGGTATCGATCTCCTGACCTCGTGATCCGCCCGCCTCGGCCTCCCAAAGTGCTGGGATTACAAGTCTGAGCCACCGCACCCAGCCGAAATTAGTGATTTTTAAAAACAAAAAAAACTTCTGTAGAAAATGGTTAAAGATTATTGTCTGATAATAAAGCCAAAATTTTGCTATTATAAAATTTATTTATGAATAATATTGCATTCACTGATGATAGTCATACATTAATTGCTGTATGAACTTAATGTGTTTGTATATCACATACTTAAATACATGAGCATATACAATCTCAGGCATATGCTTTTGCATCACAGGCTATTTGTTAAAACTAAGAAAACAAAAAGATATATTAATAGCTTTGTGCCTATCTGGAATAATGGAATAAGGGTCTGTGTCAGGCGAATAACTAGTCTGATTAATGAACTCCAAACCAATGAAGTTGGGCTGTTTCTGAAGTAAAAAACTGAGAATAAAAGAAAAAAAAGATAAGAAGAAAGGAAAGGATGAAATAATTGGCCTCATATGGTAGAAAAAAAGCAATGACAAATTACAGAAAAAGAAGATCCATGTTAGATGAAATTTATATTATGTAAAAGAAGTCAAGAGAAGAGAGAGTGGGAGGAATGGAGGAAGGTCTAATATTTCAGGATGGAAGGAAGGAACTAGGAATCCAGCCCTTCTTAAATGGAAACTTGCAGGGCTCTGGGAAATCTGACTTATGATGAAAAAGCTGTTATCACTGTGATCCAAAGATCAGCCTTCAGACCTCCTCTGAGAAACAGAAAATTACTACCAATAAATACTCTAGCCAACAAAGTAAAACTGTCTGCATTTCTGTTGAAAACTACGTAACCATAACTCTGACTACTTTGGCTTTAGGAACAATAAAAAAAATTCTACTGTGAAATGATGGGCTTATAAATAACCTTGCTCTAAGTGTTAGAAATTGTCCTGTAAAACTGGAAGATGATTAAAATATTTTCCTTAATCTTTCTCTCAACTCTAATAATTTCTTTCCCTTCCTTTTGTCCTTTGTGTGGAGGACAAAGCCTATCAAGATTCATGCCTGCAACACAAACACAACTATCTTTCCTCCAGGTCCCAACCCAACTGTAGATCCATCATTTCAAGTGACAATTCCATAGGAAATCAATATTTTGAAAAGAAGATTGCTTCAGCTACTGCAGTGTGGACTGTGGGTACAGCCAGTGAATTCAAGAAAGCAGACCCATTTGTAGCTGCTGCACATTCTAGCAGGATTGATTGCAGGTACCATCCTCACAGAGGAGAAAGTTGGGGGGTGGCTATTCACTTCTTCTCTTTTCAACTAGTTCCTCTATTCTGAATCAAATGACAGTCCTAAATTATAAATAGTAACAGAAGACAAACAGCAAGCCCCATCCAAAATGCTAAATAATAACTCCACCTGTTGTTTGAAGTTGATGTTCTTTGTGTTCAACACAGTGTTTCATAATTCACATTATTAACAGTGGCTGTTATTCACCGGTGCTACATCACAGGATATTTCATCTGAAAAACTGCACTAATGCCCCAACTCACAAAGCTTTTGGGAACATGGTAATCAAACACAACGTAAATATTTTAAAAGCTTAAAGCCTGAAATTTTCCCTCAATTTCAACTTTAAAACTGATATTACATATCTTAAATGCCCTTTTTAAAATTATTTTATTTTTCTGAGTATGTATAATGCATGATAATTGAAGAAAAAGCTAAGATTCAGAAGGAAAAAAGAAAACATATGACCACTATAAGTCCATCTCTCAAAGATAATCATTATTATATCTTGATCTATTTCTTCTGATAGTTTTCTATGCAATTGTTTTTGCACAGTTAATCTCATTCTGAGGATGTAGTTTAATACATCCATTATAAAACCTTTAAAACACAAGCATTCCCCATAGTCATAGGCACTTATTATCAATACCACATTTCAGCGTTACATAATAATTTATTCTGGACAAGTGTCATAATCTACTTAATCATCTTACTACTGCTTATATTTAAGTTGTATACAATATAATATTTTGCTATTAATCATAACTGAGATAAATACTAATATGTATTTCAGAAATCCTTGACATGTATTGATAAATCACTTTCTAAAAGGGCTAAGTGCTTTTTCTTAAATACATATTTTTTTCAAATAAAGCTCTTTTTGCTCATCCCTGATGTAAATCATCAGAACTGTCCAGATATTTTTACATCAGTGTATAAAATATGTTTTCTCTAAGAGAGTTGAAATAGAGGATGGTTTCATATTACTGAGTAAATCAGCCAAAGAGCCAGGTGATGACCAGTTTAATCCCCAAAAGTTTGTTTTATGGAAGATGAGTTGTCAGACTCCTTAGGACCAAAGCTCAATAATGACTCTACAAAAGTACATAGGTAGTATACCCTGGGAATGTGAGCAGAAAACAGGGTGATCTTCTCTCAGCACCCTAAATTTGAAGGAAGGAAGAAAAAAGGAGAGAATGGAAATGTAAAAAATT
Organism: Hylobates moloch; assembly: GCF_009828535.3. Lineage (NCBI taxonomy): Eukaryota > Metazoa > Chordata > Mammalia > Primates > Hylobatidae > Hylobates > Hylobates moloch. The sequence continues at coordinate 44,919,365 of NW_026652281.1, forward strand.
AGGAACTGCATCTGATGTAATAAATACTTCAACCACAAATCCTTTAAGATCAGGAAGAAAAAAGGAGCTAACAATTATTAAATACATCATGCAAATCATCCCCACCCCATGTTAGTACATTATATGTCATTTGCAGAATTTTCTAATTTTAAGAAGAGACTGAAATAGTATCAAGTGAGAAGAATGGTGACATGACAGCCAAAAGTGAAAAGTCTGAATTTGGGCTCTAACAAGCTCTGTGGCATTGGGCAAGTTAGATAACCACTCTGAATCTCAGTGTCCTTTGTGAACTGCTCAGTTGGGAAAATTAATCTCTCTAGATTTCTGTGACATTTAAAAATTCTGTGGTACTCAGTCCTGATTTCTATGTAGCAGGATAAAATCTGTAGATGCTTTCTCTCATTTTTCTTACTGTTCTCTGCTGAAATACCCAGAGATATTCATTGTTGAAGGTGTAGAGTGGAATATAGAACAAAGAAATAATTCAAATGGATTTTTGAATGGACTTTTTTAAGCACACAGCATAGATTTTTTTCTGAAGGTCAAAGCTCTTTCCATTTGCATGATCCAGCCACCCAAGCGTGGAAGATACCTACTGAGTTTCTAAAATCCTGGTTCTACTTCTCAGGAGGAAGTAGGAACTTAGAGTAAAGGTTTATAGCATTGCTTTTCAAACTGTTGGACAAGGCCCACAAGTAGGTCGTGAAATCAATTTACTAAGACCAGATCAGCATTATTGTTTTTTTCAAATGAAATACAATAGAATGCACTGCAATCAGTAAAAGTAAATTCAGTATGCGATTTCTGGGGCTGATACAAAAACGTATTTCTTACGAAAGATTTTTATTAAAACATTTTAAAACAACACTTATTTAGATTATAAACTACAGTGAATGTGAGGAAGAAATACGCTTGTGTAAGACCAGTTGTCCAGAACTTTGGACGTGCGTATGTGGAGTGAAAAAGAGCTTGGAGAGGATTGGGAGAGGGAAGCTACATGCAACTGTTGTTCTGTCCTTCGTTCTTCCACTGAAGGCCTGAAACCAAGAGAAGTGGGGTGCATAGAAATAATGAACTATGTTGAGAATATGAAGTAAGAAAAGCTCCACTTCTTGTCTAGATTTCTGGAAAGAGGCAGCCTAGCAGCATGATACTTGCCAATATAGAGCCACTGCTCTGGGTTATGAATCACAGCAGAGCAGATCTAGGCAGAGAAGTGCCTTGAGATTGATGCTCATTCCACCATCCTTCCTGGAATCCTATGAGATATGGAGAAAATCCAAAAAGATTCTCCTACCCAATGAGGCACAGAGGTTAGGCAAAAATAAAGATATGGCATCCCTGAAGGGTAAGAGGATGAGCAGTGAGGGACCTACAGAGCAGAACGAGCTTCCCAGAGCAATCACTGCACTTTGCTGACTCAGAGGACAGATGGCACGTTGCACCTGCAGTGAATGCCACAGATAGGAGCCTCAGACCCTTCCCACTCCATCCAATGTCAAAAAGATATGGAAGTACCAGGAGCCAAGATCATCCCAGGGAAGAGGAACAGGAGAAGAGCCTTGAAGTCGCCTGAGTTTATACAGAAGATACAGCTTTAAACTGGAGGTTTCCTTGGCAAAATTGTTTTCCATTATAGTGGAAATGGGGGGCTTTGGATACATGATAAATTCATTTAAGCCGAAATTAGAAACTTGAGTTTGTGACTGTTTTTATTCATTACCTATCTCTCTTACATTCGGTTTTAAACACTTTTAAAAGCATACAATATCTTGTTGTTTGCTTGTTTTTAAACCATTTTTAATTCATAGTGCAATATCCTCTATATAACCATTGCTCAATAAAAGCTGTTTTCAGTGTTTCCCAACCTTTTATTGGCAGAGCATATTTAGAGATTGGAACTTACATCATGTGCTGGCTAAAATGGATGAGGCTGATGTGCCCAGAGTCTCAGACCACCCCACATCTCACTAATGTACTTGAAAACTGAGGGAATCAAGCAATGGTGGCACAGAGACAATCATTTCAAGGCATGTGATCTATTGCATTACTAAATACAATTCACATAGTGGATCAAACTCATTCATCTGATACTTAATGTGGTACCACACACATAACATCACATTTACTAAAGCACACACAAATATTGTTAGACAATGTCTGTGGTTTCTTATTAAAGCAATTTTGGGGATAGAAGAATATATTTCAAGTATTTCAACGTCTTGCAAACATTTAGAAAAGTTCTGCTCACATGTTTCTACAATGGTCTCTGATCTGTGTGGGTCAGCAAATCAGGCTGATAATGCTACATACAAGTCCTCAAGGAATTAATTTAGAATTTATGCCAAGTATGAGCCACGATTTTTTAAATGTTTCATAAATAATCAGTGACACTTTCCTGCTTAGCAATGGCTCCATGAACAAGCCCCTTAGTACACAGATATGTCAGAGGTCCTGTTTTAATCAATTACAAATAGGCTATATATTATTTTTTCTACTGCTTCTAAATGCCATAATTTTTTCTTTTTTAAAGTGTGCTCTTATTGCATTTGAGATTGTTTTATTACTTGAAAAAACCATTTGAGTCATTTTTAAGTCTAAAAGCATATTTTACTGAATGACCACACTGATGCTTTGATCTCTGATGAATAAATAATGTTTGTTTTTAATGACCTATTATTTTTCCAAGAGATCATGGAAATTGTAAAACATCTCTTGCTGCAACTTATGACAGTCATCTACAAATAAAGGTACAATATAGAACCATGCTAAACACAATAAAAATACTCCATTGCAAATTAGATAATAATATAATTTTACTCTAGAAGTTGCCTTCTCCAATTTCAACAGCAGAAGGTAGGATCAAAAGGGCATGATGTTTTTTTAATTAGCCAAGAATCCAGCTGTATGGATTTGTTGATTTCAGTGGAATAGTCAAATTACTGTGAAAAAGAAATTTAATTATTTCTTTTTATCTGAACCCCAGTTTAGTATATTACATACATAATATTTTAAAAGAGGTATTCCTATTGCTGTCAATGGTCTCCGGACACCAATAATTTCCAAGGCCCTGTCCCAGTGCCGTCTTCTTCATGAAGCCTTCCCTGAGCCTTCCAACCCAGAAACTATACTGTGCTTCTTTTCAGCTGTAACAGCACATAGCATCTGGACCACTCATATAGCAACTATGATATGAATCCTTATAAAATGATTCAAGGAAAAGAATATTCATTCCAAAACAGAAGGGATATCAAAATATCTTATTCAATAAAGATTATGGCCATATTTAGGGACCTTTTATATCATTTGTATTTTGAAAATCTGTTCCCAAGGGAACCAGAAAGCAGAATATTGTTAGAACCAATGGAAATAGCAAAGTGCTTTAGCCATCATGATGTTAAATCTTTCATTTTAAGAACTCAGTTTATAAATATGTTATTTATTAATATATACACCAAAGAATTAATCTACATACGTATTTGTGAATTCAAAGCAATGTGGCTTGTTCTTTTGTGCAAAGTAGAGTTGTACTTTGTCAACATTAAAATGCCTGTACTAAACCATGAAGTCATTTGTAATGAAAAGTGTATTTCTTAGAAACAAGAAATGCATTGACGGTGCTTGATAGTATGTTTATAATCTTTAGTAAACACATCAGTTCCATATGCGGTTATTTACTTTTGATTTTTTTCTCCTCTTTTTTATAAAATGAATTAAATTTTTATTGCAACCAATGGACAAGGCTTATTAATCCTAGTGCACAAATTATAAAATACATGTTAAGAGTTTAGCACAATGGCTAGTTACCTCTAATGGCCCAATCAAATGTTCCTATGATACAAGTCTCACTTGTCTGCATGTGACAGAAATCTATTTAGAACTGCCTGGAGAAACAAAAAGAAATTATCCAAGGGACATTAGTTTATTTCATGAAATCCAAGGAATAATTGGACAACCAAGTTAAGGGACAAACAAAGAAGCAACTGGACCTTGCAAAAAATTGAGACTGGGAACTTAACACCATTCGGTCACTACCCTGGATGCTGAATTTTTCCTCTTTCCTCATATTAGCATCATTCTATCTAGCTGAAGAATACCTTTCTCAACATATACTTTATCAGCCAGCAATTCAACTCCTACATATTTCCTTAAGTGAAATAAAAATTTAATTTACACAAAACCATTTACATGAATTATAATAGCAGGCTTACTCATAATTTCTGCAAACTGGAAACAACCCAATATCCCTCTTCTGTGGAATGAAGAAGCAAACTGTAGTACATCTACATAGTAGAATATTATTTAGCGATAAAATAATAAACCATAATAAATGCAACAATATGGCTGTCTCTTAAATGCATGCCACCAAGTAAAAGAACAGGGACTCAAAAATCTGCATATTGTATGATGCTATTTATTTGACATTCTTGTAAATGGAAAACTGTAGAGACAAAAGATTGCCTGGGATTGGGTGGAGGAAATTCTCAACTACAAAGACACAGAGAAATTTTGACAGTTGTTGTATTTGCTCCATGTCTTAATTTTGGTGGTGATTACAAGACTTTATGCATTTCTTGAAGTAACAGTAAGATGAACTTTATTTAATGTAAATTGTACTTCAAAAATTTTTGAAAACCAAAGGACAAAAATGGATTAGAAGGGGAGAAAATGTTGAAGACATTGTCTTGGAAAAACAATCCAAGATATAGATCACAGGAGTCCCTGAAATAAAAATCAAAGCAAGGGCATAGAATAAATACTAAAAACTATTATTCAAAAAAAAAACTTTCTTGAAGTAAAGATTTGAAATTGCATAGTAAAAAGGCACATATATACCTGACAATTTGGTCTCTGAACTACTATCGCTAAGGTACACTATAGTAAAACTCCCGGACTCTAAAGGAAAAAAATTCTTTGAGCATTTTTTAAAACAGCATTTGTCTTACAAGGTAAAGAAAGTTAGATTATCATCAAACTTTGGCAGCAATGCTTTCTGCCAGAAGAAAACGGGACAATATATTTGGCAATCTCAGTGACAGAATATGTATATCAAGGACTTTATGTCTAGCAAAACTGGCTTTCAAATATAAAGAGCATAAGACAAACCATTATCAACACTCAAGAATTCAGAGTGTCCTTATAAACACTTTCTGATGAATCTATTAAAGGATTCTAACAATCAATATGTCTAGAGAAATATCTCCAAAAGCATTGATGGTGAGCATTTTAATTATAATTACATTTAGAACTAAAAATAAATGAGAAGTTTTAAAAAGGAAAAGAATATGGTATATAAATTGTTGTATGCTCAGACCTTGTAGCTATAGCTGAACTACTAAAATATGAGCAAGAAAGGAGGATAGCATATGCAAAAATCACATAATTGTGCTCCATAATCATACTGAGAGTGGTCATATTGGTATTGTTATTCTGAAACTGTTACATTTGTAATGCAGAATAAAGAAAATAAGAAATTATAAAATATTTCAATCATCTATGATTTTAAGGAAGGTTAAGTTAAAACCTTATAGTACTGAGATTGAATTAAAATATCAACATAAACTTGTGAATCATATTCTCTGTAAATATGTATATTTAAATGTATATTTTTGTGGGGAAGTGTGTTTCCCAGCTCTTTGTATATATTTAATTTCATTAAAATACCTATAAACAATGACTATCCCAAAATAAATAATCATTCCAACATTCAGATTTTAATCTTGAAGCCCAATTTTCCGCTAAAGTAAACCTGATTTTGATTTCTTGGAGAAAGCCTGATCCTAGAACTGAGACAGGAAATGCAAAAAATAATCCTGAAGTACCTTGTCAAACCAAATAGAAAGGAAGTGACCAAAAACAACTTAGGTCATGTCAAAAACACTCATGAACCAATTGGAAGAGGGTTCCACTGGCCAAAGATGTGACAATTTGAGCTTCAGCAAGATAATAATGCCAATAGATTAAAACACATCTATGAGTTCATAATGATAGGGAAAAGAGACCAATAGGTTTCCAGAAGATGACTGGCAATCAATATCTTGAAAAGTGATAAATTAAGGGTAATAATTTTGCACCTATATTGCCTTCCTTATATGAATTGTACCACTGGGTAACTACATAGTAGATGAGGAAAAGCATCTCTTCATAAAATTATCCCAGCTAATAAATGAAAATAAAATACTAGAATTATACTGTCATCATTCTGCAACCTTTAATAAATTGATTATTCAAGACATTAACATCAATAATTGCTAGAATTATAATAAAAGAGAGAGACAGAAATTGAGAGAAACCAGCCATTCTGTGCCTCCTGATGAAAAAGAAAAAAAATGCCCACCAATAGGTTTGCTAAAGGAATTGAACCTTAGCCCATCAAGCCTCTGGATCCAACTGTCACTCTGCAGGAAATCAGAGGGCAGAGGAATGTGTTGAACAGTACAGCACTGTAAGTATGAAATTGCCAAAATCTGGACTAGATAATCAGTAGGCCAAATGATCTAGGTTCCTCAACAAATGAATTCCAAAGAAAAAATAAAAAAGAGCCTGTATATTAAAAGATATAAAAGGCATAGCCAATACGCAATTAATCTGTAAGACTGTAGCTTAGGATGCACACTTAAGTGATAAATCTATAAAGAAACTCAAGGAAGTAATTAGTACAAAATCAAGATAGTGGTAACTATTGGAGAAATTTGGATTGGGATAGGGCACATGGATGGATTCTAGGATGGCAAGCAAAATTCCTTTTTTTTTTTTTTTTTTTTTTGAGATGGAGTCTTGCTCTGTCACCCAGGCTGGAGTGCAGTTGGCTCACTGCAAGCTCTGCTTCCTGCGTTCACGCCATTCTCCTGCCTCAGCCTCCCAAGTAGCTGGGACTACAGGCACCCACCACCACTCTCGGCTAATTTTTTGTATTTTTAGTAGAGACGGGGTTTCACCGTCTTAGCCAGGATGGCCTTGATCTCCTGACCTCATGATCCACCCACCTCAGCCTCCCAAAGTGCTGGGATTACAGGCATGAGCCACTGTACCCAGCCCAAAATTCCATTTCTTAACTCAGGTTGTGGCTACAAGAGTGTTGATATTATATTAATTTATTAAGTTACATATATGTGTGTGTTTGTGGTTTTATGTATATGTGTTTTATTTTAAAACTAAAAGGCGTAATTCATATAGAAACCTGACGTATAAGTTCAAAAGGTTTTCTAGAGAACATAAACATGTAATAGCAGAAATCAATTTGAAAGAGGACAATATGGGATCATGTTCTCAATAAGTTATAAATATAAAACTTTGGTAACTAAAACATGATACTAGGAGAGAAATTAGTAAAGTGATCAATAAAACCAAAAAGAGAATGTGCATTTTTATATTCACACACACACACACACACACACACCCCTCCTTGTATGAGAAAAAAATTCAATATTTAATTCATACGGTAATTAAACATACATTTAAATTTAATTTAATTTTAAATTTAATTTGATTTAAGATCTAAAATAGAAAAAGATAGCTACAAAGGAGTTAAATAAAAAGTAGCTTAGACTGGGGAGTTAGATGAAAGGGAATACTTAAGAAAGTCAAAAGGCCCAGAAAACACAAAAGAAAACATCAACGTATTGAATAAATTTTTTTAAAGTCTTATGAAAGACAAACAATTCATAGCTAGTTTTTAAAATTACAAACTAAGATAATATATTTATAGTTTATATGACTGGCAGGAGACTATTAGCCTTTACATACAAAGAAGGTATATGTCAATACAATACATCAGAACAAAGAAAACAATAATTTAATAAAAAAATAGTCAAGGTCATGAATAGGTAATGCACACACACAAAAATATATATGTGTATATATACACATATTATACACATATATCCATATATAAAAATGATGCTGAACCTCACTAGTTGTCATATAAATGCAAATTAAACACCATTTACAATTTTTAACCTATTGGACTTGCAAAATATATTTTAATGAATAACCAATATTTGAGAGTATAAGAAAATACAGGTACTGTCATACAATGTTCTCTCCTTGTGGAAATCTTTGTTGACAGATACAGCTATTTTTGAAGCTACGTAAATTATTCTTTAATACTTTTCATCTTTTTATGCTGAATTCTAGCTTAAATCTTTTGTTGTCTTCTTAATTACTGATTAAAAATATTCATCTATGTTTTTTTTTTTTTTTTTTTTTTTTTTGAGATATGGTCTCACTCTTCCTCTGCTGCTCTCACTCTTCCTTCCACTACTGGAGTGCAGTGGTGTGATCCTGGCTCACTGCAGCCTTGACTTCCTGGGCTCAGGTGATTCTCCTGCTTCAGCTTCCCAGGTAGCTGGGATAACATGCATGGTCCACCATGCCTGGTTAACTTTTGTATTTTTAGTAGAGACAAAGTTTCACCATATTGCCCAGGCTGGTCTTGAACACCTGGGCTCAAGCAATCCTCCCACCTCGGCCTCCCAAAGTGTTGGGATTACAGGTGTGAGCCACCATGCCCGGCCCCTGTGGAGTTTATTTTTATGAACTCTTGTTATTTTTAATAGTCTTTTATTGTTTGTCACATCAACATATTTTATTGCTTTAAGGATATTATTTATACTTCCTTAAAATCCTATTTTTCTTTAATTTGTTTGTTCTGGTGTTATCCACTAATTTTCATGGATTTGGTTATCACTAAATGTTTGGAAGTATTTGGTTGCCTGATGATCTAGTTTTGCTTTTAAACATCTCATTATTCAGATGTCTGTGGTGCTTTTTTTAAAAAAAGAAAAACATAACCATCTCCAGTGATTGGGGAAGTGAGGTGGAAACAAGGACTGCTTGCTGCTGAGTGTAGTGTCCAAGACCGATCTTTTGGATGTGGCCATATTCTCTCATCCAGGCAATGTAATTTCTGCCCATGCCACACCTGTTACAAAATCTGTGTTCAGCAGTGGATGAAGGAATTTGTTTCTGGTCTGGAGCAGGATCAAGGACATGGGATGAATGGGAACATGGGCTGAAAGTGCACAGTAGTGCCTGGATGGCTGGTATCACCCTGTATAGAGAGAAAGTGCTGCAGCCAAAAAATGAGCTCTTGACTCTGCACTCAGCATCAAATACCATTGACCTATGGGGACCCCAGAGACCCTGCTGCTTTACATCTACATACTAGGAACGTGGAGCTCTCCCCAAAACCATTTTTGGCTATCTCAACTGACTTTTGATGTATAGTTTCCTATGAATATGAGAATATCAGAAATTCCCCAGATTTTCTGTTCTTCTTGTAATCTCACCTCTTGTATTCCAGAGCTATTGTGGATTTATTCCTTTTTAAACTATATTTTCTCTAAACCTAGAAGGAGACAAAGCATATGCATCTATTCACACTTATTTCTGTTTTTAATCCTTTTAAATTGTCATGATTAATTTTTGTGTCACAAAAGAAATACACTATTTTAATATCAAGTAAAACAATTCAACAATGTGTTGATTTCTTCTTTACCCCTTTCTCTTCCTAGCTCCCTGAGATAAGTCTGATGGCCATGGAAGTGGCCACAGATTTTACTTCTAGAGAACCTGCTTAAGGAGCATAATTGGCTGACGGCTTCCACAGCAGGCCAAGGCCATGCTTCCCTCAGGCTGATCTCAGTCAACAACTGCCCCTAACCAATGAGAAGGTACTAGGTCCTGGCCATTTCTCTCTCATAAAGGACTCTTCTAATAGGCAATCTTTGCTCTAAGACTCCCCATCAGCCAGGACAGAACTCTCTCTGAACTTTAGTCTACCTCTTTTCCTCTCTCATCCTCCTTACTTCTTTCTATTTTTTACAGGTGTCATGGCTGCATTATGGTCTAAGGTTTCTCCCTACCTCTCATACTTTTTCTCCCTCCTCCACCTCCCCTATATCTTTAATGGGTGTCTTACCCAACAAATCTCTTGCACATATAATATTTTCTTGATGTCTGCTTCTCGGAGGATCTGAACTGACATAGGTGGTACCAATAGTGATCTGAGAGAAAGAGTTGCTGGGCAGTGGCTCACGCCTGTAATCCCAGCACTTTGGGAGGCCGAGGTGGGCAGATCAGGAGGTAAAGAGATTGAGACCATCCTGGCCAACATGATGAAACCTGTCTCTAATAAAAATACAAAAATTAGCCGGCCGTGGTGGCATGCCTGTAGTCCCAGCTATTCGGGAGGCTGAGGTGGGAGAATCACTTGAACCTGGGAGGCAGAGGTTGCTGTGAGCCAAGATGAGTCCACTGCACACTCCAGCCTGGCGATAGAGTGAGACTCCCTGTAAAAAAAAAAAAAAAAAAAAAAAAAAAAAAAAAAAAAAAAAGAATTTGGAGAATGACTCACTCACCTCCCTGCTGGCAAGGAAGGCCCTATCCTGAGTAGAATACGGCACATGGATAGCCCCTTGCACAAGATGGAGGCTAAATTGTTGAAGATTTTGCTGCTGATTATCTGAGAAAATGTCCCAGCAGAGGGCAAAGCCCCTTCCAGTGCAACACTTCAGACATTTGAAAGATGGGTTGGGAGGAAGTGATGAGAGGTGCCAACGCCCGCAAGAATAGCAAAGCTGGCTGGTAATTACTAAGCTGTAATGGTGCCATGCAAAAGGATAAGATATGAGGGTGGCAACAAAAGTTAGGGGTCCTCAAATATCTAGTATACAGTTATTGAGTTCATAAATGCATTGTTTTTCTATACTAAACATGTAAGAAGATCAGAGGCAGTATGCCATTCATGCGGGACAAACAATGATATTCATTTATAGTTTTGCCCCAGAGCTACATTAACTCTATCACCCTTTGTCATAATATAAATAGACCTTGAGACCTCTTACCCATATTTCATCAATTTTTCAAGCACAAATGTTTCTCACATGGTTGCATTCTGTTGCTCAATGTTCAGAGTGTGGAAAGGGTTGTTTTTGTAAGTTCATCCAGCTTTATAGTTGTTTGTTTTTTTAAGGAGAGGATTTGGCAATCTTTCTTGGCAACAGTACTCCCCCCTTATCCATAGTTTCACCTTCCATGGTTTCAGTTACTCATGGTCAACAGCAGTTTGAGAATCTTAAATAGAAAAGTCTAGAACTCAACAATTCACAAGTTTAAATTGCATCATTAAATCCCTCACTGTCCTTAGTCTCACCCAGGAGGTGAATCATCCCTTTGTGCAGCAGGTCTGTATTGTCTATGCTAGCTTCCCAATAGTCACTTTGCGGCTTTCTTGGTTATCGGATTGCACAGTACCACAGTGCTTGTATTTAAGTAACCCTTATTTTATTTAATAATGGCCCCAAAGCACAAGGGAAATCATGCTGGCATATTGTTATAATTCTTCTATTTTATTATTGGTGTTGCTAAACTCTTCCCGTACCTAACTTATAAGTTAAACTTTATCAAAGATGTACATATATATATATGAAAAATACATGGTATATATAGGGTTTAGTACTATTCACAGTTTGAGGTATCAACTGGGGCCCTAGAACTTATCCTTTGTGGATAAGGGGGAACTACTAAAATTAATAACATTCACTGAAAGCACCCACCATAGAAGAGGGACTAAACAAGTAAATAGAGAAAATAACTCAGTCAGTTTATATTAACTAGCATTCACATCATTGATCATCCTAGAAATAGCATTATGTACACATGAAGGGAGTGGTCACTGATTTTGAATATCCAATCCACCAGCAACAAAAGCAAGTGTTGATTTCATGATATGGCACTAGTCTTTGAGGAAACCAACCAGACACTCTTGGCCAGCCACCCATAATGGGTCTCTTCGTCCTGGAAGCACCAATAGTTAATCCTCATAGGGATAAATATATATACCAGATAAAGTTTTCATTACTTTACAGAGCAGAGGCCAGCCAGTCCTTCTCACAGTGCTTTAGCCAGTACCACTATTTGAAGAGTCATAGATTGTTCATTCTGCAAGCTTGGAATTCCACACATGTAGCATCTGACTAACGTATGAGCTTTCAAGGGAAAGAAGTATACCATCCAGAAACATCAGGCCTCATAGAATACTGGGACATCCTACTGAAGTTAAAGCTGAAGCACCACCTTAAAGGCAATGTCCTACAAGAAAAGGATGCCATTCTTCAGAATACAATGTATGCATTAAATCAGAGACCCCATATGGTCGTCCCATATGAAGAATACATGAGATTGGGAATCAATGGTGGAAGCAGGAGTGACTCCACTTTGTCTCACTACTAATGATCTACTGGAGGGCCACATTAAATATTTTGTTAATATTGCCAATTAGGATTTTCACAGCATTTATTTCCTGAAAAAAAAAAAACTATTGCAAAGTACTTATTATAAAGATATTCTGCTTCCTCTAACAAATATTACTAATTGGTACTATCATGTATACCTTCCAAGCTGGCTATACAACAACCTACTATAGATAGGAAATCAATATAGCATGATTTCTTCTTGGAATTCATTCAGGAAGCATAAACCACTAGCAGAAACAAGAGATCATGTGCTCTTCTATAACTAACTGGCTTTTGAGTGTGGCCATGCAGACACTGTTTCAGAGACAGGCTCCGATTCAGTCATAATCAATTTATCCAGTATATTAGTCATTTTGGAAGTAGCAATAGCAAAATAACATTAACTTGGATAAATTAAATATTGTTTGTCATTTTAAGACACCACACATCAAATAATATAATTTAAATGAAACTAGTTTAATATATACAAATAAGATGGCCTCCTATTTTTATGATTATCTTAAAAACAGTAACTCTTCCATTTGTAGCTTTCACTGGAGCTTCATAACCCTGGAGCTAGGTAGAACAAATGTTACTACACTCATTTTAAATATCAAGAAACCGAATCCAAAAAAAATTTGTCTGACTGATAGTAAGGAAAGAAGCCAGCACTTCAATACATGTCTTTCAACTCATTTCTTTCTAAAGAAACAAGAAATTTAAAAGCAAATATTTGGAATCAGAAGTAGATTTCTATTCTGAGTCTGTAATTACTAGCCATGGAAACAACCACTGAATTATCTACTCTATACTTCAATTCAACATCTTAAATGCCATTAGTCAGAAAAGGATAAGAAAACAGCCATGCATTCAATGAAACCTATTGTCCAATTATCTGTATATTGAAAATATACCAAGGGTTGTTCTTTAAAGTGTTTATTCATGGTGTTTCTCTGAAACACAATGTTTCTCTCTACTTTCCTTCTGTTAACAAGATGCCTCTGGGTCTCCTGAAAATTTACTGTTGTGTGATTTATCCTTCCACCACTACCCAATAGGACAGCTAAAGCTGGGCCAGACAACTGGTACCGTGTTGTGAAGCTGCTAAAAGAATAAAGCTCTGTTTTGCTACCTCTATTATCTTTCCTCTCTTCCAAAATATCCATAGCCAATGGCAGAACTGCCCTGCCAACCCTATTCCACCCCTACTCCCACCTCCAGTATCCAAGCCCTCAATTTTTTGGAGTTGTATAAAGATTAGCCCTGATAATGAGTCAGAGTCAGTCACAAAGTTCCTTTCTTACTATTTCTCCTCTCTTCTCTTTAGCTAATAGGCTCCTCTACATTCTGTCATTCTTTAAGGAACATTAACTCTGATCAGTTTAACAAACATTCCTAGAGTTCCTTCCATGCTGCCAATACTGAGGCGCTAAGAATAGAAAGATATCTACAGCACAGTCTCTATCCTTAAGGAGATTACATTTTATTAGAGAAGAGAGATAATTAAAGGAAACATATCACTATAATTCAATACATACAGTGGTTAAAGATAAGCTTAAAGTGTTATGGAAGCAGAGAGGAGGAACAACTCACCACTCTGTGGGTGGGAATTATGTTAATAAAAGGCTACAAGAAGAAATGAAATCTGATCTTGTAGCATGAGTACAAATTAGGAGGTGAATAAGAGTGTTACAAGTGAAAATTAATATGAGTAATTACATAGAAACATGAAGCCACAGGTTTTGTTCAGGTTACAAACAGCTGAGTATTTCCAGCACTTACAATGAGCTTCAGTTTTGGACATGTGCACTCATGGTGCCTGGGACAATTAAGTGGAAATGTTTATCAAGAAGCTTAAAAGGAAAGTCAAAATTAAGTATTTGGCAGTCATCAGTAGTATAATAAGATGAAGAAAAATCAAATAAGATAAGGAGGAAGTGGGGAACGTTGTTATTTTATAGAGAGTGGCCTGGAAGTTCTGCAATTTTAAGAATTTTTGAGCAGAGATTTTAGTAAGTGAGAAGGTGAGTCATATGAATGTCTTAGGAAATAGTTTTTCGTTCAGAAGAAACAGCAAGTTCCAAAGCCCTGAGGTAAAGAGTCTACTTGGTATATTTGAGGAACAATAAGGAACCAATATGAATGAAGAATATTAAGAAGGAGAGTGGAAGGAAGTGATATCAGGGACATAACAAGGGACCAAATCAAGTAGAGCCTTAAAGGCCATTGTATGAACTTCAGCTTTTACTCTGAATACTACTAGAAACCATTAGAAGTTTAGATTGGAAAAGTAATATGATTTAAGTTGTAATAGACCTACTCTGGCTATCTGCAGAACCTACTTATGGGGCAAGGGAAAAAAACAGAGAAATGAATTAGGAAGCTACACTATTAATTAAGGAAGGAATGATGGTAGTTTAGAGTGGTAAAAAAATGGTAGGACCCTGGGTACATTTTGAAAATAGAGCTAAAAGATTTTCTGCTTGAGTGTGTAAGAACAGATGAAATTAAGGAGCAAAAGATAATGAGAAGTCTCAAATAAGAAGAACCAATCCATAAGAAAGAAAAAGAACAAGGTAACAATATTGACACGAAAGAAGTATGTTTACTGTTTTAAAAGTTTAAAGAAAGAGAATGTAGCAATGTTGTCTAAAGCAGCAGAGTGAAAAAAAAGGATAAAAGTATCTCGTTGGACTTAACAATTTTGAAGTCGTCATCCTTTGCCAAAGCACTTTCAATGAAGTGGGAAGGGAGAAATCAGATTGCAATGGTTTGAAGGATGGACAGTGAAAGAAGGAATGAGAGATAGCACTAATGTTACCTGTCAAACTCAACAGAGGGGAAAGAAAAGGGTTATACCAGCTAGGTATTTGGAGTAAGCAGAAGATTGAATCATTCATGTGTTGTGATGTGATTCACAACCAGGAAGGATCCATGGTAATCTCTTTTAATCCCAAGCTTTAGGAACAACCCAGTGGAATGGGTCAGTTCCACTTTCCAGTCACTAAGATTTAAATGTCAATTTTCTTGAAACCTGGGTCAAGGAGAGAATTTCAGAATAATAATGTATAAGTATTCAGCAAACATCCATATAAAACATTATAACACATTAGCTTACAGAAAGAAGTTACCAAAGCATTATCTAAACTTTTTCTGGAAACACGGCTAATGCATTACATCTATGTGGCATCTTATTCAGTTGTACTAATATCTGGTCTCATCAGATAACCTAATTTGATAAATCATCTGTTCAGCTTCAACTTTTGCTTAAGTAGATACAAAATTAACTCTATATAATTAGTATGCATCTTACTTTTGCTCATTTAAATGAGATTTGTACAGATTGAAAGATCATTTAATTATAGTGATCTCAGTAAGAACTTAATATTGAACTGTAAACCCAGTATATCATATGCAGATTATGCAATCTCGTAAATATTAACACATTAACTTGTATTTTTAAAATGTCCTTCCATTGACAGAAAACATCATAGTTACAGAACTTTTAAACTGGAAGTTCTAGAGACATCAAGTTCAAACAAGTTCATTTATAAATGAGGAAATCATAGCACAGGAAATCTTGATCAGCTAAGTTTACACAAACATTGACAGAAACAAGAAGAAAATCTAGAGTCCTGGATTTCTGTTTTACTTTTCATTATGGCAATCTATAATTCTTTTGTGTATTCCTTGAAAGAAGTACTGGGATATTAGTACCAAAATTAAATATCTAAAGGTTTTTGATCCCTTCCTATATGTGGCTGTAGACATTATGCCAAGTCTTTACATAAATGATTTCACTCAATCTTCATAACCATTCTAAGATATAAGTACTATTAATACTCCATTTTATAGCTGGAGAAACTGAAACAGGGAGATTGCATAACCTTTCCGAGGACACTCAGGTAGCAAATGACAAAACTGGAATATCTTCCCAGGCTCAACGCAGCCTGCTTATTTCTTGATGTAGGCTAACTAAGCATTTCTCAAAATTCAATTAAAAAAGCATTCATTGAAAGGCTGTTATGGATAAGATACTGTCTTGGGAGTTGAATAAGATATGTATGATACAGAGCTTCAAGACCTATAAAAAGACAGATGTGTACATTACTAATTGTAATACCAAAAAAAATGGGTAAAGGGTAAAGTTAAAAAAGAAAAAAAGTAAAGTGCACAGAAGAGAAAGGAATTTCAGGAGCCAGGAGTGAGCAAGAACATAAAAATGGCCAATTCTACCTTATAACCTGTTGAAATCTTCTTTGGACCAGTCTTCTACCATAAAACCCCAATAGATACAGAAATATTTCCTTTTGGTAGTCTTATATATGTGTATCCAAATCAGCTTTTTTTTCATACCATACACAGCACGGCTATTTCTTTTTTATTTTTTCTTTTGAGACGGAGTCTTGCTCTGTTGCCCCCAGGGTAGAGTGCAGTGGTGCGAACTCGGCTCACTGCAACTTCCACTTCCTGGATTTAAGCGATTCTCCTGCCTCAGCCTCCCGAGTAGCTTGAATTACAGGCAGCAGCCACTATGCCCGGCTAATTTTCGTATTTTTAGTAGAGACTGGGTTTCACCATGTTGGCCAGGCTGGTATTGAACTCCTGACCTCAAGTGATCCACCCACCTCAGCCTCCCAAAGTGCTGGGATTACAGGCGTGAGCCACCATGCCCGGCTGCTATTTCTATGTTTAGGACTCAAATAATTTTTTTAATGCCTATGGTGCAGAGGGTAAAAAATATGCAATAAATAAATCAGCTGTGCAAAAACTCACTTAATATATCAAATCATCTTTGCAGAAAGTAATTAGAGGCCTCAAAGTCTTCATAAAATAATCCATTCACATTCACTGTCCACTTAAGCAGCAACCTCTAAATTTATGAGTTGCTGAAAAGTCATAAAACTTGCTGAGTATTAATTTCTTAGATGACCCTGGTCTGGTAAGAAAAGTGCAAACAAGAGTCAGAGAAGGGAAGTTAACTCCTGCCAAATACATTCCAGACTATTCAAGAATCACTGCCTTCTCAGGGCAACATGCTTTATATATGCTTATGTTATCATTTACTAAAGATCAGGGAATATGTCTATGGTTGTTGTTTAAGGTCTCACATTTTAGCTATTTTTTTCTGCAACTACACTTACTCAGATATAGTTTTTAAATGCCCAAGCTGTATAAGAACTGTATATGTAAAAAAGTCAATGGAGAAACCATTCCTTTTTTCATTTTCATACTATAAATGTTACTATTGCAAACTAATTTGTACAATCACTAAGTATAACTGTCTGGTGGTGAAGATAGTATTGTTTCTTTTTCATTTTAGGAGTGGTCCATTTGTCTTCACAAATCCATGGTCTAGCCAAGCTGCCATTTTTTAAAATTGTTTTTTCTAGTACTGGACAAGGGGAGTTTTACATCCCTTCCCAATGAATAGAGTTCCTATCATTAAAAAGGTGATGTACAACTAAAGAGTTCTTGGCATGTAGTGCTTGACCAAACTCCTCCAGAATCTCTCAGAAATAAAAGAAGGCTTGAAGTATCTTTCCTAGATCAATGTTGGTCAAACTCCCTTCATTTGCATACTGCTGTCATGACTTATGTCTTTAAAGCCTAGATGCTTATGTACTTAATATTTTAGTTTAAATGGAATCACTATTTTTACTTAAATAAATTTATTTTAAGATAAAAACTCCCTATCGCTATTGTAAGGGAAAAATCAATATCATGTGTCATAAAATGTGTCAAAACAACTAGCTAGATACAGTTGCTTGCCAAGGCCAGCTTTCTAATTATTAAATAGAGAGATCAACACATGCTAGAGAGCTCTTAAGTACATATTAGTGCCACATTGATTTGTTTTTTTCTGCACACTCATTAGAAGAAAAAATTGCAAACAGGGTGCTTCTCTTTCTGTGTGGCTCAATGTTATTTAATGCTGTGCCCATTTATCTTCTAATTTCATATTAAATACTCCAAGGAGCCAAGTAGCACACTTTCAAAGACTGTTCTAAATTATCTGAAATTTCCTAAACACAAACGCTGCCACTTCTAACTGATCCAGAATAAGAGTTCAGTATCACTCTTATCATCTACAATCTTCTCTGATCGTTCCGTTTCCCCACACCACCCATGCTAAATCTATATTGTGTTTTTTCTCAGAGAAGGACTAGTCTGATTGTCTAGAAATTGTTTCCCAGCTCCACGACAGGCTAGCAGTCACTATTACCTAACAACTTTCTGGCCTAATTCCCATATTTTAAAAAATGGGTGGCCCCTATATATTCATATCTCTTTTAGATTTGATTTTTTACCTTAATTAGGTAAAAGGTTTAGTCATTTCTCACAAATAAAGAGATGACTAAAAAGACCTGTCTTTCTTGAACATCTACTGTCCTGAACTTTAACAATCATTTTAACATGAATTATTTTCCTTTATTCTCCATGTTAATAACTCCGCATTCCATTTGGAAACAAGACTCATGTTCTCAGCTCTAGAATAACTAAATTATTCATTCTGGTTTCCACAAACTCTAATTTGGGTTACAATATTTTTCTAATCCACGATATCATTAAACTATAAAATTCCCACATAGTAATTTTTCTATTAAAAAATCAAATAATGCCAGCACAATTCATAATTTCTCTTTGAAACCACAGGAAGAGCTTTGTGACCTTTCAAAGTTTTAGTAGTTAAATTAAGTTGTATTATAATCCCCTTCCCAATTATCATATTTTTTAAAAAATCAAATTTAGCATTGTTGAAAACCAGAAATAACACCAACATAAAATATGAGTCAGTAGCCAAGCCTTGATGCAGTATATACACTTGTCATTTCTTACACAACTAAAATTTTACCAGGATATTTCCTAAGTATTGCATGTGATCAAAAGTCTTTTCACTCATTTTATGGGCTTTAAGAGGCTCACCATAATTTTGCTTATGGCTCTTCTTTCTAATACAGTGGGCACTACCTTGATAATCCACCAAATAATCTAAGATACAAAACAAGGGACTGCTGGCTGGTAAGCCGCTGAGGGACCAAGCCACGAGTCACCCAAAAGCCATCAGAAACTGTACAAAATAACAGGAAAAGGAGAAAATTTCTAGCTAATGCCACAAGAAAACTAGTAGTTCTATATAGACGTTAAACACAAAACCCAGCCATATTTGCACAGAACTCTATACTAGGGTGTTAGCCACTTTTAGACAACTTACTCTTTCTCAAATTAATAAATGGCATCTACATTTGACAGAGCCAATGATTAAAATTAAAAATAAATATGCATTGTATTGACATGACCCAAATATTAATAATTCATTAAAATGGTCTCAAACTGAGGGGTCTTTTTTTTGATTTACATAGAGGAAAAATTGCGAGAAAAAAGCAATTAGATGATAGATATGGTATTCCTGTGGTGAACTATTGCAGCAGCTCATCATATTTACCCAGGTATCTCTTTAAGGTCTTATTTGTGAAAGGTTGTGATAAAACCGAAAAGAACTTTTAAATTCATTTGGCTTTTGAGATTATCACTCTATTTAACCTTGAAAGCTTTTTGCATTTTCTCATGTCTTTGTTTGCTTTCAGCAATTTATCTTCATTTTAACTTTAATCCATTTTATATCGCCTGCCTCATCTTTGATCCACAAGGTTCAACCTTTTGTTTTCTTTTTTTAATCTGCTGTGTCTACAGTGTGGTAAGGTGGGGATAACAAAGCCTTCTGTCTCCTGTTTATAATGGGGTATATAATATAATTAGCTTGAATAGGTTATATATACATAAGTGTATGTGTGTGTGTGTGCATGATTAACCAATGATCATTTTATCAGATTGAAAGCTGGTATCAAAATGATACTTGTTCCATATTAAGTAGCAATTTCACATAGGATTTTCAACACTGATCCTGTCAGTTACACTATCCTCAAGGTGACAGCATTTTGTCTCAAGTGGCCTAAGCATTTCAACATTACTTCTGACAAAAGTGGAAGCAAACACTTATCAACTTTTCTATAAGAACCATGAAACTAGCATTGCAGTGGCTGTCTTACATCTTTGCATAGAATATCAATAGTTTAGACTAGCTTTGCACAATTAGGATCATTTTTTACATTAGGTATTACAGACACAGACAAGAGACTCTTTGAGCTTTCCAAGGGCCTGAAAATAATTATATATCATTGGCTACAAAATTTAAAAATTAATGAGATATTCGAGTAATAGCTGCAAAAATGTTATGTCACCTGTGACTCAATTCACATACAAACATAATAAAATTTAAATCTCCAGGGCAAAAGAAATAACTAATTCCATTAAAGTAAAATTATCTTAAAATTTTTTATCAAAAATATATTTAATGTGATGATTCAAATATTTGCATTAGAATTAGAATCTGTTTAACATGATAAGTGGGGTCTGCCAAAGCAAGCATGCCTGGGACAAATGTGATCACTATAGATCTTTATTCACATGTCAGTAAAACAGTAATTAGAGACTGTGAAACATAGAATTTTGTAAGGCAACAAAAATATCTGTATGAGAACTAGTTGTAGGCTGGAAATTACTTTCTCACAGACATTAAATCAGATAAATTAGGATTTTCCAGAAATCTTACCCAGTGAAAAGAAAATCCCAGGAGCCTTGGGTCTTATTATAATTGGTCTTATTCCTATCTCATTTCTGAAAACAACATGAGTAGGACAGCTGTACTCTAAGATAATTAAAGATGGTTTATACTATTCCGAAGTTATCACGGGTATCAGTATATCTATGATTTTTTTTCCAGCAATTTAAGCTTGCCAAAGATATACCATAGCAGAGACACTCAGAAAATGTGCCCATAAAGTAGTAATGCTTCATATTTGTTTAACAACTTGGAGTGTCTGACAATGACCCCCTTACATTTTTTACCTGAGAAAAATCAGAGCAGAAAATTATCAGCAGAATGTCACGAGCTTTTAAGGATCAGACTTATAAACTACCTTATATCAAACCACCACATCCTATTACAGTTCCACACCTTGTTGAAGGCCCAATATAAACTTGGGCTTGAAATCAAGCATCCCAGTGTTACAAGCTAGCCTGTTTTTCACAGTAACAATTCCACAGAGAGAAACTGCTCTCACTTCCTAACAGGTTTGAGATGCTGAAATGTGACTGCTTCTCTTCAGTAATTTTCCATCAAATGTGCAAGATACATCTTGACAGTGAAACATCATTTCTCATTTACCTCTTCAACAAGATTGAAATATTCCTTCTCTATAACAGGACATTCATTTTACTTAAAGAAAACCAGAGTTGATCTCTGTGGCTTCATTTCTTTTTCCAAATACTTTCTCATTTAAAAAATACACCCCAAATAAACAAACAAAAAACACATTGATTTCTTAGCTCATAGGACCTGATAAGAACAATGCTTTTTAATGTGCTACCAGTATCTGAAAGTGATATGCAATTTGAGTTTTTCTGAGTCAGCCACTTTTAGTGGCTAGCTTTCTTGGTGACCACCTATCTAGCTGCTGAGAATACAGGCTGCAGTAATGAACACAATTTAAAATAATGCACTCAGTGTATGGATTACCAAATCAATGTGTATGAAACCTGCTGGGAACTCAAAGTTTTTGTTTAAAGTAAAACATTTCCAGTAGTAGAAAGGGAAATGATTTTGGAAAGTTGAAATCAGAGTGATGAACTACAGCACAACATTTCAAAGCTCTGGCTGCCATCATCCCTATCAGAGTTATTACACTGCAATATGAATAAAAAGCCCATCCCACTTATGAATCAATTAGAAGTGAGATTAGGGATGAAGTTCATTCTGACCTACAAGTCCTTGTACAGGAATTTGTCTTTGTCAAACAGCCAGTGGTTCTATTTTCCCCAACTGCTAATATCTTGTTCCAGTATAATAGTAGGTTGGATGATAAATAATAAGAAAGGCATTTAATCTTTAAGGTTTCCACATAATAAGCTTCAGTTAACTAAATGATTCCAATGGCCTGAAATATTCCAAAATTTCCTGGGAAAGGATTTAAAAAATGAAATATAACATTTATTAAAGTTTACATCTATAAAAGAAGAATCTAGATTTCACCGCATTCAGGATAACCTCACTATTAGAACCAGGTGAGAAGTAGTCTCATCTGAAAGAGTGAATAACTATTCTGTTCATCTGTAAAGAATGTGAATATTTTCTAACTGCAAAAGAGCTAGAGGTTAGAGCAGAACAGCTGGCTGAGACTTAGGAGCCAGCCAAGCCCAGCTTTTTATTTGCATAAATTACTTAAATTATTTGCACCTCAGGTTCTTTGTCTGTGAAATGGGACAGGAATAAAGGCAATAACTGCTAGACAGTGGTTCCTGCAGTGCATCCTGAAATATCCTGGGTGCTCATGTTCATTAACTTCATATCCCACAATAATTATACAAGATCAACAAAACATTTCCAATAACTATTTGGAAATTCTGCTTCAATAAATTACATAAAACCATTTTGCTTTCTGAGTGCCGGTTTTTTGTGACTAGACATTTCCAGAGTCTAAAAGGTTGTTTGTTGTGTATGTAGATTAAATAAATTTTCTCCCCTGCAAACTTATTTATACTTTTCATCTGATTACCAAAAGCAGGAGACAAAACAATAAAACCCTTTATTTTTCATCAACATTTCCAAATTCAGCATGGCAGAGTGAAAAAGGATGGACTATGGGATCAGAAATAGTTGTGTTAAAAGTTTGGCTGTAAACATGTTCAAGACACTTGAGAGGTTTGAGCTTCAGTTTCCTCATCTGCCAAACTGGGGTAATACTGCTTTGAAAAGTGAATGAGCTGGCCAGGCACAGTGGCTCACACCTGTAATCCCAGCACTTTGGGAGGCCGAGGTGGGCAGATTATGAGGTCAGGAGATCGAGACCATCCTGGCTAACACGGTGAAAGCCCGTCTCTACTAAAAATACAAAAAATTAGCCAGGCGTGGTGGCAGGCACCTGTAGTCCCAGCTACTCGGAGAGGCTGAGGCAGGAGAATGGCGTGAACCCGGGAGGCAGAGCTGGCAGTGAGCCGAGATAGCACCACTGCACTCCAGCCTGGGGGACAGAGGGACACTCTGTCTCAAAAGAAAAAAAAAAAAAAGAGTGAATGAGCTAAGTAAAAACAATACATGCAGTGTGTGTGTGTGTGTGTGTGTGTGTGTGTGTGAAATTATATATATTTAAAATTATACACATGTGTATATAAATCTGGCAAGGTGTTTCCAATAATAACCCCATAAATCTATAGGTTTTTAGATCAAGAATTTACAATTAAGAATGGATTAATAAAATATTTCTATGCAGCATTTAAGTTCGTGGTTAGTGCTCAGTAGCTTCGATTTTATCTATATAAGCTATGATACCTAGATCTAGATATTTTTAACTTAAGACTTTCTTCTAAAATGGCATACTAAGAATCTACATGGGATAAGATATTTTTGTCCAAAGCTAAATTCCAAATAGTGCAAAAAAAATTGTAAATAAAACAACTGCTGCTAGGATTCTTAATTTTCAGGTTGACTCCAACTCCTAGAAAGTACCCAATTAGCAGTGGTCTGTATTCCTTCCTTGGGGTATTATGGAAATTAGAGATTTAAAAGATTTTCTATGCAATGTCCTCACTTGCCGTTGAATTCCTTTTTCCCCCCAGAAAATAGAAAGGAACTAAATGTAAGAACAATATCAATTATTTGGCTTTTACAGTTGAGAAATTGCCCCTGTTTTTAGAAAGGTAGTTGTAGAACTGTCAAGTGATAATATTTGTTTAATGGTTCATGGACGTTTCTTAAAGATGGCTCACATGAACATTTCTGTAGAGTCAACATTGGGAAATGTCTGACAGGTCTTCCCACACACATAGCCTTGTTCTTCTATCCAGCTGTTGATCTTCTGTGGTGTGGTTTACACTGCTTAAAAAACTCAGATCCCAGGAGCTTCTTTATATGCCACATTACTTTTTGTCCCATCCCTTTGTTTTGTTTTCTTTTAGCAATTATTATGTTGTTCCTGTACTTGTTTCCTTGTTTAATAAATACGTTCAGCTTGTGTACTAGTCCGTTTTTGCATTACCATAAAGAAATACCTGAAATTGGATAATTTATCAGAAAAGAGATTTAATTGGCTCATGGTTCCACAGGCTGTAGAGCAAGCATGTCAGCCTTTGCTTCTGGGGAGAGCTCAGGGAGGTTTTACTCATGGTAAAAGGCAAAGCAGAAGCAGGCAACTTACATGGCAAGAGCAAGAATTAGAGAGAGATAAGGAGGAGATACTACACCCTTTTTTTTTTTTTTTTTTGAGATGGAGTCTCACTCTGTCTCCCAGGCTGGAGTGCAGTGGTGCGATCTCGGCTCACTGCAATCTCCACCTCCCAGGTTCAAGCAATTCTCCTGATTCAGCCTCCTGAGTAGCTGGGACTACAGGTGACTGCCACCACACCCGGCTAATTTTTTGTATTTTTTTTTAGTAGAGATGGGGTTTCACAGTGTTAGCCAGGATGGTCTTGATCTCCTGACCTCGTGATCCACCCGCCTCGGCCTCCCAAGGTGGTGGGATTACAGGCATGAGCCACGGCGCCTGGCCACTACACACTTTTACACAATCAGATTTCATGAGGACTCATGCACTACAGCAAGGGCAGCTTCAAGGGGATGATGCTAAACCATTCATGAGAAACTCACACCCATGATCCAATCACCACCCACCAGGGCCCACCTCCAACATTAGGGCTTACAATTCAACATGACATTTGGGTGGGGACAAAGATTCGAACCATATCAGCTTCGGATTATTGCCTGGTTTATTCACCAATGTTCTCTTAATGTCAAGAATATTGCCTGGACTGTCCAGGTACGGGGGCTCACGCATGTAATCTCAGCACTTTGGGAGGCCGAGGTGGGCAGATCACAAGGTCAGGAGATCGAGCCCATCCTGGCTAAAATGGTGAAACCCTGTCTCTACTAAAAATACAAAAAATTAGCCAGGGGTGGTGGCGGGTGCCCGTAGTCTCCGCTACTTGGGAGGCTAAGACAGGAGAATGGCAAGAATCTGGGAGGCGGAGCTTGCAGTGAGCCAAGATCTTGCCACTGCACTCCAGCCTGGGTGACAGAGTGAGACTCTGTCTCAAAAAAAAAAAAAAAGGAAAAAAAAATATGCCTGGACTATAATAAGTACTTAATAATTACTAATTGAAAAAGTAAATCCAGATACCCAATATACATAGTGGAAAGGCTAAGCACTTACAAAAGCATACTGCCTTCCTAGGCTTTCATCAAGGTATGATTCTACCTTCCTTTACAAGTTGTATTTTCCTCAAAAAAAACCCCACAAATCTAACAATGTGGTACTGCCTTTGGCTCAATCCACCTCAGGCCATAGTGAAAATAGGGTGCCACTTATCCAGAAAGATAGTAACAAAAACAGTTTCCATTAGGATCAAAACCACATGCAGTCTCATAAAGTGAAATCCTGAAAAAAACAATGTCAGACAGTAAATCTATGTTTTAGCAAAGCTGACAGAGATTTCTTCCCTAGGAAAAAAAAAAATGCAGGACAAGCTTTTGTTAGATGATAAAAGTAGACAACATCATCGTGATAGTGATCCAGCATGAGGCATAGCTGTAAAGTATCCCTCCTGAATTAATTACTAGAGAGAGTGCAATTTTTGAGACTGTTGTACAATTTGCACTTCAAGGATTTCTTTACCTATATACAAAATAACTTTTATTTATCATTATCCAACTAACCATATATTATTAGTATTTGGTACTTCCTTCTAAGTTGCCACCTGTCACAACCCTTTTAAATGCACCTAGGCTACTGGCTGCAAACATTTTCTGGGAGCACACAGAAACCTGGACAAAGCCACACGACCCTTATATCCACATTTAGTCCCAAATTTTGTCCCATTTTGAATTAGCTTGTTCTTCTAGTCTTTTAACTCTCATTTGTCTACTTAAACTTGCCTCAGACCCTCCCTTCATCTGTAATCTGCATTTTCCTTACACACCATTGTATTTTTTAATTTTTTTGTGTATCTGCTTCTCTCCCACTAAAGACACTCTCCTGGTTTCCAATACATTAGAGAGGGAGAGTTCATACCTCTTCAACAGCCTTCAAAAGAATGTTGCCAATCACGCAATGGGTTTTGGGTATCAGGTGGGTTATGCTGCATTCTAATTTCTTTGGCCATCGACAGCCTCATTATGGTGACTGTTATAATTCTCATTTAACTGGAGAATGTCTTTTTGTAATAATATTCTGCTTTGTTTTATCTCACTTCTTGCATTGCAAGCTCTTTGAGGGCAAGGATAATGTTTTACCCAGCTTGGAAGCCTTTGTATCAGCTAACACAATACTGTCTACCTACTACTTTTAAAGTTGTTAAATTAACTGGATTGAATTAAATTCTTGACAAACGAGATTTTTAAAAAATTTTACTGTCAAGTTTTAATTTCTAAGTGATATGCTTCCATATGTGTAAAATAAAGAACTCTTATTTTATAAATATGTTTTGTTTTGGATAACCTTATAATTCATTGAATAATTGCTGCCTAGCTAGAAAAATCAAACTTGAAAACAAATACAAGCAAGGCAGCATTTTAAATTGTTATACAAGTTGATCCTGATAGTATGCAGTAGAATTACCTAGGAATATTTAAAAAGGGGAGGGGACTAAATCTCAGATGTACTTCCTGAACTGGAATCCTAGCTGACACAGACATACATCCCTGGTAAGTACCACTGATAGAAGCAGAGGCAAGTATAATTAAAGAAATTCGGAAAATCAAGATACCTTACAGAGATACCATGAAAATCAAATGAGTTTCATTTTGAGAAAAGCCATCATAGACTGAAAAATGCTCTAAAATATTAATGGCCATTATCATCACCATCACTACTTCTAGTAGGGATTTTCAGGTAGCTGCCTAGAAGAAAAGTTTTTGAGCTTTGCTTCAGGAATACACTGTTTCTGAAACAGACCACATTTTTTAAACAGCCCATGAATCTTCACTTTTTCACCATGATTAATTTTTGTTTACTCAATACTTTTTCAAATCAGTCCAACCCTTAAAAATCACCACTCTTTTTCTGATTTATAAAATTATCCTCTTTAAAGCTTACTTCAATTCTCAATCCATTCAAGTGCTTCTAACTTGGTACATTTTTCTTTTTAATTTTTAAAAAATTCATAAAAGGGGTACATACTCATCTCTTAGACAATATAAATTACAGAATAATATGTGGTATTAGTGTGATTCAAGTCCTTAGACATTAAATAGTATCAATCACAACTTAATCTGTAAATATAAAAATGTCTAATATATGCAAAATAATTTAATAGCTGATTGTTTTGCTTCAACATGAAACTTTGCCAGATTCTATTTTGCCTATGCCATAATTCTTAATTAACATTCTTAGGTTCCACAACATGGTTCAAAAACAATGGTAAATCATTACACTACAGACAGTGGTTTCTCGATTAATTTCTAAGCACCAAGAGCAATTCTGCTATTTCAAGCTGCACTTAGATCATAAATTATTCTGTAGGCCCTGTTGCCTGTACCAAATAAATGTAGAGTTACCCACCTATATGAAGATGGCAATTTGGCAAAATATTTAGAGCACAAGGAACAAAAGTATTACCTCTTCTTGGTCAGGACCCTCTTGCAGCTGAAAATGATGATGAAAAACTCACCAAATAGTCCCTGAAACAGTTGTTGAAAACCTGCCTCATCTTCAGCAGTCACCTGAGAAGAAACTAGTTAACAGCTTGACAGATTCAAGATAGGAACAAGCAACTTCCCTTGGCACTATTTTAAGTTGCTGCAAGGGAGGGCGAATCAGTGAAACTGGGGTCAGGGGAAAAAAGTAATAATTGCTTGTTAGAAAAGAAGAGGTATGCAATAGACAACACTAAAAAAACAAAGTTACACGTCCAAAATAGGCATTAAAAATAAACCATTATTAAGTACATGTACTTAGAAAAATTATTTTAATTTTGTTTTCCTTCTAGTAAATGAAAGACATATGTCTAGAAATCAAAATAAAGTTTAATTTTTTAAAAATGATATTAAACCACAGAAGTCTGTTCAAGAATTAGCTTAACCCACAGCTCTTAGAATACTGCATAAGTTTTAATAGGGTCATCCAACACAGGAAAATAATTTGTGAGTATCAGATTGATGTAAAGTAGCCTCACCTAAAATAGATATGATGACAGCAATACCATAGAATGGAGGTCGGCAACCATTTTTTCTAAAGGTCAAGATAGTAAATATTTCAAGTTTTGGGCGAGCCATATGGTCTCTGTGGCAATTTCTCAACTCTGCCATTGTAGGGTGAAAGCAGCTATATAAATATGTAAACAAAAGGGCATAGCTGTGTTCTAACAAAATTTATTTATAAAAACAGTCAACCGACTGGGCTTGGCCCACAGGCTGTATATATTTTCCAACGCTGCCATAGTATATTAATTCCTGCTCAGGAAGCAAAGGGGAAGTTCTTGCTGCTTCTGAGATCCACAAACCTCTCTCCTTTTCCCAGTCCCCCTTTAGCCACACACACACACACACAAAAATCCTCCTCTATCTTGTTTTTATCTTAGAGCCACTTTCATTCTTCTCTATTTCCAGGACACCAATTTTAATCTTCTCAAGGGACTTTGGCTTTTGGAAACCTCATGATATGGTTTGGATGTGTGTCTCCACCTAAATCTCATCGAATTGTAATCCCTAATTTGGAGGTGGGACCTGTAGGAGGTGATTGGATCATGGGGGTGGAGTTCTCATGAATGGGTTTCCCTTCCGCCATGGTTGTAAATTCCCTGAGGCCTCCCCAGAAGCAGATGCTGCCATGCTTCTGGTATAGCCTGCAGAACCATGAACCAATTAAACCTCTTTTCTTTATAAATTACCCAGTCTTAGGTATTTCTTTATAGCAATGCAAGAATGAACTAATACACCTCACTAGAAAGGAAAGCGCTGGACAGCAATTTCTGCTTTGCAGAATCATAATGTAGCTGCTGCAGCTTTATACTCTCATCTGAACAATAGGAATTACAATGGTACCCACCTCAGGGGATGCTGTGAGAATTAAGTGTTCCATCTGTAAATGCTTAGTAAAGTCCCTGGCATGTAGAAGGTGTTCAATAAAGTTTAGCTATTATTATTATATTTATGCTCTTCCATAAACCTTTTCTGAGGAAAGGAAACAGCTAATGTTTTACCTGCACTAAAAAAAAAGAGAAAATACATGGAGAGAGAATTATTTTTTAAAAACAAAATTCTCAAAACATTATCCTTTCACATAGTGTGACCAAACGTGGCACTAACTGGTGTAGTAACTACAGTGTGATCTTCTTAAGATACTTTCTTTGACTCACTTTATAACATAAGATCAAAAGTGAATAACCTCTGAACTATTCATCAAAACACTCACATCCTGCCTATGAACTGTGAGAGGGTAATATGGTGACAATATGGAGAAACCTGATAAAAGGCCAGTAACACCAGCCACCATATCTTCAGCAAGCAAGCTGAGGGTCAACACTGCCTCCAGGCCACCACCAGAACACAACCGGATCCAACAGAGCAAAAGTGAGTAAGTACAACTTTGCTCATCTCTCATTCCTACTAATAAAGTGCCATACACTTGGGCATTGATTCCTAATCACAGAGGCTGTGGACAATGGGTTCTTCTTGAAACAAATGTCTGTTTCCACACAAAATGAGCAGGTATATAATCCAGATTTTTCCTAACTGTTCAATGGAGAAACAAACCCTAATTTCCTGTCCTAGGAAGTCAAGCATATGGGATTGCATATGAAAATTTCAATTTTCTGCATTTTGAAGAAACATGCTCATCCCGTGGACTTTGAAAATATTGACACTCATGGTCACTTTTATGCACACTAAGTGTTGGTAGTTCTGGGCACAAACAGATAATGTACATGTCTCTTAAAATAATGTTGTCCCTTTTTAAAAATTGATTATTTTAAGTTACTGTTAATTAAGTGGCTTTAGCACAAATAACATATTTACTTTGTATCCCAAGATGTCATTATATGTACCATTCATTTTCAAAAATTGGCTCACATAAACAAAAGCAAGTTGAAATTATGAAAATAAAATTTATGTTCAGATTATTACCAAGGTATAATCAAACATGTTTTAACACATTAAACAACTAAAGATTGTTAGGCATTTTTATATCCATAAATTAAACTTGACTGCTTACTCAACCCTTTCTTTTATTAATACAGCATTTTGGTGGCACTTATTGGGTAGTAATGGTGAAAATGCCTGCTATTTCCCTGCCACCATCACTCAAAACTTCAGTAGCATCTGAACTCTTCTCTTTTTACCTGAAAATCTACTTAGTTTCTGGAACCCTAAATATAATAATTGGCTCCCAATTTTTGGCTCAGACATCTATAGTAGGGTCAGAGATCTTTTTCTCTTTTTCTGTTTATCTCATTATCTAACATTTCTGCCTCACCTGGAATTCAGCTTCATGCCTGCCCCTAAGATATACTACTCCATCTGTTCAGGAATATAGAGCCTTCTCTTTTTCTGTCTCTGCCATATCCTATCTGACACAATCTGTTCCCAACTAAGATTCAGTTCTGTTAATCTGCAGGGTATAGATCACATGTTAGCATGCATGTCATGACTATGAAAATTGCCATGGCTAAGAAAACAAGGCATGTATTCATTAGGGTTTTGTTTAAACTTATGTTATCAAGAATAACTGTTTAAGTTAAATGCTTGCTTATAAACATCTATAATATTAAAAAAGAAAATGTCTTTGAATTTCTTCAAAGTTGTAAGATATAAATTTTCAGACAAACTAGCCGAAATTATAGTCAATTCTCAATGATCTTGAAGGCATATGATCTTTATTGAATTCATTTAAGCAAACTGTCAAAATTGTTTACCATGCCTACAATATCCATATTGTTTTATTTCTATTTCCCTCCATTAATAGCTATCACCTAGCCCACAGTTTCAAGTGAATACAGTATCCATTTGTATGCCTATGAGTGACATTGAAGTGTTCTACATCAGCACAGGCACTAACTAATCAGAATACTCTGGGCCACAATATAGATTACTTTCTTCCTCATATCACACTCCAACTAGGTGTTCTATGGACATCCTTTGGCACCGTGATTCAGAAAGTTAGGCGAGGCTCCCACTAATCATCTGCATCTAGCCAAGAGATGAAGAAAGAAAAAATGAATACGGAGAAGGAATACCTACACTTACATATCTTGGCCTAGAGATGATATACTTCACTTCCCCATACATTCCATTGGCAACAATGAGTTACATGCCCCACCCAAATGCAAGAGGCCTGCGACGATAGCCTAGCAATCCACTGAGTGGTACAAACCATTATTTCTGCCACATATAGAAAATGTTAAAAGGTAAAAAAATGCTGCAGAAAAAAAAATTGACCAAGACTAAGGTACATTTGAAGTACACAGGGAAAGAGGTTGCAAATTTAAATGACTTGCTTGGAATAGGCCTGATTGAAGAGGTGACAAGTGAGGAAAGGCCTGAAGAGCAATATAGGTAGAACCACACGTGTTATCTGGAGGAATTCATTTCTGGACAAGCAAAAAGCCAGTTCAAAGGTCCTGATGTGGGATAGCACCTGGTAGGTTCAAGGAAAAATGAGAAGGCCAATGTGATTAGAGTAAAGTGTTACAGAGGACATCTGAGAAGTAAAGGGGCCCATAGAGTTGTAAAAGTCATTGTAAGGACTTGACTCTGAAAAAAAATAGAAAGCCCTTGCATTTTTACTTGAAGAATGAATTGCTCTGGGTTACATTTTAACAAGACAACTCAGAATGCTATTTGAGAATACACTGGAGAGGAACAGGTATAAAAGTTAGAGACCAGTTAGGAAACTATTACAACAATCCCAATAAGGGATATCCGTAGGTTAGATCCAAGGAGTAGCAGAGATTTTGAGAAGTGGCAAAACTCTGTATATATTTTGAAGGTCGAGGCAAGGTATTATTCTGATAGATTGGATATAAACTAAGAGAATGAAAGCAGGCAAACATGACCCCAAGATTTTTGGCCTGAGCAAGTAGAAAGTTGAAGTTGCCTTTCACTGAGATGGGGAAGACTATGAGTGAAGCAAATTTGTGGGAAGGACAAGAGTAAGAATCCATTTGTGGATATGTTAATTTTGAAATATCTATTGGACATCTGAATAGATTTTTCAAATAGTCAGCTGGATATATGGTCCTGAAATCATGGGAGAGGTCTGAGCCAAAGATACAAATTTGGCAATTGTTGACACTGGATAATATTTAAGCCATGAGGCACAGGAGATCAGCAAAGTAGGAGATAGAGAGAGGGCTGTCCAAAGTCTGAGTTGCCAAAGCAACATTAAGAGGACAGGATAAGTAAGACAAACTAAAAAAGTGGAGAGAGAGAAGATATAAAGTAATACAGAAAGAAATCCAGGGAAGTGTGGTGTCCTGGGAGTTAAGTGAAGAAAGCATTTTCAGGAAATAGGAATTATTGACTGTGTAAAATGCTGCTAATAGGTCAAGTAAGATGAGTACTGAGAATTGAATTTAGCGCCAGAGGGTCTTTGTTGACCTTGATGAGAGCAGCTTTGGTGGGATGTGGGGTGGCAAAATCCTGAGAAGAGTGCATATAAGAGAGATACAAAGAGAGGATTTGGGGACTGGAAGCGTAGATAACTCTTTCATGGACTTTTGCTGTAAAAAGAAGCAGAGAAACCAGGCTGGAATGGAAGTTTTGTTAAGAGATAGGGTTTTTTTTTTTCTTTGATGAGGTAATACCAGGTTGTTTCCAATATGTTTTAACAGTAAGATGCTTGAGACTCAAATATAATTACAGACTTACTTTAATTTATATATTTCTTTAGATGCTGGTGATAGTGGCACAATTTTCAGTTCTATTCTTGGTCAAAAATATAATTATTTTGGTTTCCCTTCAATGATTAACAACGAAAAATGCTTATTCAACCCTGCTAAAAAAACTTGTTACTCTAAAAACATATTGTATCAACTAATGCTTTCTCCCAGTTTACCTTAAAGTTAGTACAATTCTTACCTTGGGAAAATGCGAAAGGTGCATTGATCCCTCTGTCCCGGTTTGCCAAAGTATGACACACAGTAGTGTCTTTCCCTTTTTAATTTGAATCAGCAAATTGTTTCTCTCCTCCAGTCCTTTTGCCTAAAAAACTATATCTTCCAAAATTAAAAGAAATGTATGTCTTCACAAGATGAATCTGTATCTACACACACGACATCACTCTCACCATCAGCATCTCTACAGTGGCTTTTTAGAAACAAGAAGCTCCTCAAAAAATGCCTAGTGGTTCCACGCCTTCCACCCTTAAGTAGAGTTTATGTGGCAACTTTGCGACTAACTGGTGACAAGTCTATCATGCAGCATAGAGCTGAAGCTATTAAGAATGGATATTACTATGTCCAGGGGAAAAGGCTAGAGGTCAATGAACATTCACCTTTTTTTCCACAGTAAACACATAAAGTTTAACTTTCTGAGCCATCTGTTGGTTCCAGTAAAGAAAGAAATTAGAGACTGCAAATATATAATGCAAAATTTTTAAATACTCCTTTAAATTAACATTAAGCACCTAAAATAACTGTTTTGGTAAGAAACAGCATGTAGGTGTTTTTCAGAAATATTTCTGATTATTTAAGTAAGTGGTTACCAAACAAAACTCATTGAAATAGAACAGGAAGTAATTCAGTGCCTTTAACTGAACCAACATTTTCTCAGAGCCTATAATGTACCAGGCTCTGTGCTGGGAGTACAAAGATTTTTTTTTTTTAAAGACATTTTCCTAACCTATGAACAGTTCACATTTTCATGGGAGAGACAAAAAGTTAAAAAATGAAGATATCATGTGGCATAAAATATTACAGATAGGTACAAAAAGATATGGAAGCACAGAGTCATCTATTCCACTGGTAAAGAAGGGAGAACTAAAGACAGGAGTTAATATTTGAAGGATAAAAATGTCTTCCTAGAGGCAAGAGAGGGTTGGAGGAGGTCAGAAGGAGAGGTCAAACAATTTAAGACAGAGGTAATGGGAAGAACAAATCTAGGTGACTACAACATGATGTTATCAAGAGAGAAACATGCAGTCATCATAATTCCAGTAGTCCTCCTTCTCCAAAACAAGGCAGCCAGAACAAACGATGAACCCGACTTCCCAGAGGCTGTCTCTGAAGAGAGCACCTGGAAGGGAGTCCATCACTAACATGATATGTGGCAGCCGTGGAGGTGGTAAAGGAAGAATACCACCTATGAGGAAACTCCTAGCAGAAAGAAATAAACAGGAAAGTTTCCCTTGATTCCTCTATTTTCCTCACTACCACCTTCCCTACCATTATCTCAATCATTAGCCAGTCTTGTGATTTTCTCTCCAAAACATATCATAATTTCACCACTTTTCACTATTTTCTCTGACACCCCACAAATCCAAGCTACCATCACCTCTCTTCCAGATTACTATAATAGGTGTCTCCCTGACAATTATATGTCCCCAAAATCTAGAGTGATCATTTTAAATCATAAATCAGATTATATTGCTCTCTTACTTAAAAGTCTCCATTAGAGCCCTATATTAATCAGAACAAAAATCAGTGTCTTATTTTTGTCTATAAGGCCATGTATGATTTGGCTCCTGCCTATGCCTCCACCCTCATCTATTTATTTACTTCAGCTGGAATTCTCCTCCCCATGACCTTTATATAGTCCACTGTCTCTCTGTATGGTTTTCAGCCAAAGTGTCACCCCATCAAAACCTTTTCTAATCATACTCTCTAAAGTGGCTCCCCTGTTCCACTCTCTATCCATTACCCTGTTATATTTTCTATATAGTACTTATCACTATTTGAAATGATCTTGTTTACTTATCTTGTTTACTGCCTCTTTTCTCCCACTATGCTAGTAAACTCCAAATATTTAAGAAATTTTTCCATTTTGGTTACTTCTGTTTCCCCAGTTTTGGTAGAGGGATAAAGGTGCTCAGAGAATTTTTAGGAATTTGCTCTGTGATGCACTATATACAATTTCTGTGTATTCTTCTAAGAAACCTAATACGAAGGCCTTCTTCAAAGTATTCAGAGACAGATCGAAGCGCCATGGTTTCTGACCATGCAGTCTTGGGCTTCAAAGAAAACAGGCCCCACTTTATATAGAATGTAAGTGCAAGTCCTAGTTAGAGATGCCCCCTCCATGAATAGTATAATTCCTATGTAATGAAAGTATTTACGTGCCCATTTGTCTTTATGAAACAATATGTTTAGTGGTAATAGTCAAAGGCAAGAGGATTTACACAGGAGCTATAACTGATAGAAGTTCTGATGAGGATTTTCCAGAACTAGAAAACAAGGAAAATTAAATTTTGTCACAAAAATGTTGATAGTGAATAATGAAACTGGAAAATGAGGATTTTGGAGATAGAAATGGCATTGTGATTCCTTCCAACACATTCCATGGAAGAGAGACCTCACATTTAGAAGACAAACAGTCACCAGAGAGAAATCCTCCACTGTGCAAGATTCTTGAGGTTTTACCATGAGCTGAAAAAAGTCTCCAATTTCCCTATCTCATTCCATATTTCTCATGCAAGCTTCTGATTATAATTCAGTGTCCCTGGTCCCATGATGCTAGGAAAAGAGTTGAGCTAGATCAAAGTCAACATGATGCAGTCACCAGAAAGGGTGGGATTGTCTGTGGGCCTTGGTGATACTGCATCACAGCCCAACTTCTTTCTCAGCCCAACTCGGCCTCTTTCACTTCCCTTCCAAATATGTTAGTCCCAAGAGCACTTCTTAATATACTCTCTATGTTATGAGCCCAATTTCCAGCTTAGAGTTTGCATTCCTGGGAATCCAATCTGCAATCTCTGTCTTCAAGAACAGCAGGATCCAGGTGTTCAAATGAGATTGTCAGCAATCTGTCTCTATCTCTCAGCTCTGCATTAAATTCATAATTAGCAAGGCTCTCCTTTGTGATAGAAATATTAGATTTTACCAAAATTTATTTTCCAAAGGCAAATTCATGCATATAAATTTGTCTAATGTCAACTCTTTTCAGAAATTTTGGTTAACAATGGGTAGATATAAAGTAGGCTGATATGCCATTTGAGGAATTGATGAAATAAAATTAAATACGCCTAAAACTGGAGAAAATATAGCATAAAAATCATCCATAAGAAATGAACATTTATTCTAATTTCTCACAATAAATAATTGGGTATATGAACTTGGAAATAACTAAGAGGTTTGATGTAAAAAGGTAAAATTATTCAAAGCAGTGTTTAGGAAATTAGAATGTCCAGAAGCAATTACAATTATTACTATAATGTACTGTATGATTACTATGTCAGATTTGACATATGTGACACAAAAATACAAGAATTTGAAGGATCAAAATTAATTGGCTAAAAATCCTTAAAATAAGAAGATATGTCTAAAGCATAAAATGAACTAGAAGGTGAGAGGAAAAGTCAACCCAAATATTACATTTTGCTATGATGTTTTAGAAATAAATTAAGGTTTAAATGTCACATGGAAAATTGGCAGAGGGATCTTAATAATGCTAAATGCTAATAATATTAAAAAAGACGTTAAAAATATTTGAAGTAAACAGATATTGGAAAAAATTCACATGAACTGCTATTGATTATTGGTGATGAAATACTGCTTTGTAAATGTTAAATATATATATTTAAGAAAAATAAGTCACCCTATAATCTTTAGAATTCATAAACTAGAATATTATTTAAACTGCTTATATGAAGAAAACTAAAAACTAGTAATCTTCATAAGCTTTTAAAAGCATAGCACCCAGGATAAATTGTGGTAATCTTTACAAGTTGTTAAAATAAATAAGATTTTGGTAAATTGTTATATTTTCCATATAACAAATTTTCATTAGGAAAATTTAATTTCAGATAATTAGTTTTTGGAGAATGGATTTTCAGTGAGTTAGCCTGCCTCCAGCAAGAGAGCTACTGGCAGCCACAGTCTTTTCTATTATTTTAAAAAAATATTTTTTTATAATCTTATGTTCTACTAAGCAGATCAACTCTATCTAAAATGCATACTTTGTTCCCAAGAGCTCCAACAGAAGTCCTGGCATTCATATTCATCAGGAGAGCTTGGATCATGAATCCATAGTAAATGTTCACCAGTAAATGTGGCCAGAGACATGGAATCTGGTGAGCACTCAGTCTTGATCCTCGTGACCCTCTCTGGACCTAGGAGAGCAATCAGGCCATGTGAATCACATGGACTGCAAATGGGAGAAGGAAAACTCCCAGAAGGAAAACCTGGGTCTATTACCAGAAAAGAACAGTAGATGTCTGTTACATCTTTCAGTCTGACACTTGGAATAAACTGTTGTCTAGCAGCATTTCTCTAACCATTGCTAATGAAGCTACATTTCATTATGGCTTTCAAAAGAGGACAACTTATTAGACCCGTATTTTTTCAATCCAGTTGAACTCAGATAGAGGGCAAAAAGAACTTATTTATTTATTTATTTATTTATTTATTTTATTTTATTTTATTTTTTGAGACAGAGTCTCCCTCTGTCACCCAGGCTGGAGTGCAATGGCAAGATCTTGGCTCACTGCAACCTCCGCCTATCAGGTTTAAGCAATTCTGCTGCCTCAGCCTCCCAAGTAGCTGGGATTACAGGTGCCTGCCACCATGCCCAGCTAATTTTTGTATTTTTAGTAGAGATGGGGTTTTACCATGTTGGCCAGGCTGGTCTCTAACTCCTGACCTCAGGTGATCCTCCCGCCTCAGCCTCCCAAAAGTGCTGGGATTACAAATGTGAGCCACCGTGCCTGGCCAACTTGTTCTTTATACCATGCTTTTAAGACACAATCTTATCTTTTCCTTTTCTTTTCTTTTCTTTTTTTTTTTTTTGTTATTTTCTTAGTCTGTTGCCCAGGCTGGAGTCCAGTGGCCTGATCTCGGCTCACCTCCCAGGTTCATGCCATTCTCCTGCCTCAGCCTCCCAAGTAGCTAGGACTACAGGCGCCAGCCACCACGACCAGCTAATTTTTTTTTTTTTCTATTTTTAGTAGAGACGGGTTTTCACCATGTTAGCCAGGATGGTCTTGATCTCCTGACCTCGTGATCCGCCTGCTTCAGCCCCCACAAAGTGCTGGGATTACAGGCATGAGCCACCGCGCCTGGCCCCTTTTTTTCTAATTTTAAGAGGTTTTAAAAATATTAATCTCTCTGCTTTTTTGCTTGAATTCCAACATTTAAATTACTATTCTATACTTCTGATTCACAAAGAAAAGAACGTCCCCAGATTAAAGCAAACACAATTTGATATGTTAGTTATTACAAACTTTCATGGAAAATTACTATGCAGAATTTTAAGCTAATATGTAGTTAACTCTTAACACATGAAATACTATTACATTTTACCAAGCTTAATCTCCAAATCATTAACTCTACCCTAGAAAATTGAGAGTTGATATATTTGTAATGAAACAAAATACAATTACAAGAGTCAAAATTGAACCTTCAGATACTGAAAATGTCCTCACGTTCTTTCCTTCAATAATCATCCAGAAATAGATGTTCAGAACCTGCTATGAGCCAAAAACTGTTCCAGGCACTAGGAATAGACTACAACAAACATCCTACCCTCACGTGTCTTATATTTAGCAAAGGAAACAGACAGCAAACAAATAAATACATAGGTCAAGCATTATGAAGAAGAATCAATCAGGACAAAGCAATTGAGAATGAAAGAGGGCTACTTTAGACAGAGTGGTGAGAG
Organism: Hylobates moloch; assembly: GCF_009828535.3. NCBI lineage: Eukaryota > Metazoa > Chordata > Mammalia > Primates > Hylobatidae > Hylobates > Hylobates moloch. Next base: position 44,958,458 of record NW_026652281.1, read on the forward strand.
TTTCAAGGGACTCAATTGAGTTTTATCGCAACTGAGAAAAAAAGGTGAGAAAAATGCAAATAGGAAACCAAATATTACTTTTATTTCATCCTGATTTTGAAAAATGTATCTGATATCTGTGGGCAAATGAACTTCCTAATATTAAAGCCCCAGAATTAGATAGGTTCACCAACACAGTTATTGTCAGTGCTGGAAAACTGAAAACTCCCCATAGGATCAGAGCCCTCTCATAGCAGCACAGCACAGAGCAGAGGGGACCTCATACTTCTGCAAGCAGCCAGATCCCAAGGACAAGGAGGGAGAGGCTCTAATTCCTCCTTTTAATCACCCAAGTAAATAAAGTCACAGCTCCCCATTCAGTGCAGAGTGAATGAGAGGCTAGAGACAGGACAGGTATGTTATTTACATCCCTTGGCATCCAAGGAAACAAGAGGAGGGGATAAGAAAGATCACTCCTGAACCTGTGGGGTTTTTTCCTAGCCACATTCTGCTGCTCAGGTGCAGGGGCAGGGACAAAGTAGGTAGGCAGAGAGTTGGTTGGACTTAACTAGGGATACAGCCTGATGAGTATTACAGAAGGCAGGAGAGGGTTCAGGGTGAGGGAAAGAGGTGTTGAAAGTATCTGCTAGGAAGTAATTGTAGTAAAGGACCATAGAATGTAAATTGGATAAGGAGAAAAGTAAGTCCATTAAGACAATAACAGACTATGAATAAGTGGTGCAGTAAATGGATTAGATCCAAAGGTAATCAAATAATTGTTGGAGACAGGGAATTGGTAAGTGACCTAGAAATATAAGATAGCTCATCTAGTAGGGAAAATAATGGCCTACGAAAGATGTCCACATCTGAATCCTCAAATCTGTGAATATGTTACCTTACGTGGCAAAAGGGAATTTGCAGATGTGATTAAGGATCTTGAAAATGGGAGAGTTTCCTGAGTTACCTGGGTGAGCCCAATATAATCAAAATGGTCCTTATAAGGGGGAGACATGGGGATCAGAGACATGGGGATCAGACAAAGGAGACGTGATGAAAGAAACAGGGTCAAATTCAGAGAGAGTTGAAGACTCTGTGCTGCTAGCTTTGAAGGAGGAGGACACAGTTGCAAGGCAAGGAAAGCAGGTGGCCTCTAGAAGCTGAAAAAGGCAATAAAATACATTCTTTATAGAGCCTCTAGAAGGAAGGCAGCTCTGCTTACACCTTGATTTTAGCCTGTGAGACCCATTTTGGATATCTTACCCCAAAATCATAAGATTAAAAAATTGGTGTTGTCTAAGCCACTAAGTTTATTACAGCAGCAAGAGGAAACTAACAGTTGGTAAAAAAGTGTAATGCCTGAAGTCCTTATTTTGAAGGTGGTATAACTGTTAGTAATTCAGTCTGTGGTATGACATGGACTAAAGTGGGGCCAGGAAAAGTGAGGTCTAGGAGCTCAGTGGTCTCAGGCATGGTCATCCTCGTGGATATTGAAGTCTCCGAAAATGAAGAGTAATCTAGATGCTCAACTCTTCAGAGAATGAGGGGAAGGCTGGTAGATTCCCAAGAAAGGACGATGGACTTCAGAGGATCTTGTCTTTTGTGGGGGACAGGGAGATACGGCTGTCTGAAGGAACAATGAAACAGAAAGAGGGTAAATAAAAAGTCACTAATGGAAAGAACTAGAAAGTAATCAGTGTTTTCAAGGATGACCAGATTTCAGTTAAAGAAAAAAGGTGAAGGGAATGATGAGAAGAGAGTTGAAGATACCAGAGAGGTTAGATTTTGATGATAAAAAGAGCACAGTGAAAGAGTTTGGAGTATGGAGTGGGAGTGAATGATGTAGTCATATTAGGGGATATTCAAGGTTTATGGGACATGAGCCCAGGTGATAATGTATGAACTGAGATTCTTGGACTTCCAAAAGTGACTTAGGTAAACAAGGGTGTAAAGCATGATGAAATTTGTCATGATACCTTTTAAGAAGGGTAAGCAGTTCTGAATGTAGCATTTTTTGAGGATTGTTCCTTGAATAGTTGTAGTTTTGAGGTCAATGAACACTGATTATTTTGCCAGCAAAAAGCAAGTGCATTCTGGGCTTCTTTTAAGCCTGTCTTAGGAGCTTGGACACATCAGAAACTCACAGAGCTGGGAGGCCTTGATGAAATCCAGGATCCCAAGAGGCCCCCAGGCCTCCTATGATGATTTCAGAGAGTGGGTCATGGCTGTGGGAAGGGAGGTGAAACTGTGAACCTCTCACCAAGTGCCTGTGAAGCATGTTGGGTCATAGTAAAAAGAGAGATAAGCAACAGAATTAACCTTATCATATAAAGGTTTTCTTAGTTCTGCAGTCCTACTATTCCCATAAACTCAAGTATCTTAACAATAAATATTACTACATAACAAAAGGTTATATAGTAATCTTTTTATGTATATAGTAATAAAGATATACACACACACACACACATATATATATATACACACACACACACATATATATATAGTCTTTTTTTTTTTTTTTTTAGATGGAGCTTCACTCTTATGCCCAGGCTCGAGTGAAGTGCTGTGATCCCGGCTCACTGCAACCTCCATCTCTGAGTTCAAGCAATTGTCTTGCCTCAGCCTCCTGAGTAGCTGGTATTACAGGCATGTGTCACCACACTCAGCTAATTTTTGTATTTTTAGTAAAGACAAGGTTTTGCCATGTTGGCCAGGCTGGTCTTGAACTCCTGACCTCAGGTGATCCACCCACCTCAGCCTCCCAAAGTGCTAGGATTACAGGGGTGAGCTACCACGCCCGGCCTATATTATTTAATATATATATAGTAATATATATATATTCTTCTCAAAAGATTGGGAAGAAGGAAATAAAACTCCTTGTTCACAGATGGTATAATTATCTACGTAGAAAATTCCAAAGAATCATAAAAAAAAACCTTCCTAGAACTACTAAGCAATTATAGCAGGATTGCAGGATACAAAATTACTATACAAACGTCAAGTGCTTTCCTGTATACCAGCAATGAACAAGTAGAATTTGAAATTAAAACTACAACGTAGCACCCTAAAAATGAAATATTTGTGTATGAACCTAACAAAATATGTATAAGGTCTATCTGAGGAAAACTCTGATGAAAGAGATCTGAATAAATGGAGATATATTCCATGTTCATTGATAGACTTCAAATTGTTAAGAGAGAATTCTTCCCAACTTGGTGTACAAATTCAGTGGAGTCTTAATCAAAATTCCAGCAAGTTATTTTGTGAATATTGACAAACTGAGTTTAAAGTTAGGAACTCACAGAGCTGGGAGGCCTTGATGAAACCCAGGAATATAAACTTGATGTATAAATTCAATGCAGTCAAAATCCCAGCAGGTTATTTTGTGAATATTGACAAACTGAGTTTAAAGTTCCCATGGAAAGACAAAAGATCCAGAATAGTCAGCATAGTATTAAAGAAGAACAAAGTTGGAGGGCTGACACTACCCAACTTTAAAACTTACTATAAAATTACAGTAATTAGGACTTATTGTCAAAAGAATACACAAATAGATAAATGAAACAGAGTAGGTATCCCAGAAATAAGCCCACACAACTATAATCAATTGATTTTTTACAAAGGAGGAAAGGCAAATAAAAGGAGAAAACATGGGGTTTTCTACAAATGGTGATGGAAGTACTGGACATGAACATGTAAAACACAAGAAGAATCTAGCACAGACTTTACACACTTCACAAAAATTAACTCAAAATAGATCAAAGGCCTAAATGTAAAACACAAACTATAAAAATCCTAGAAAATAACATACAGGAAAATCTATATGAAACTGGATTTGGCAATGATTTCTTAGGTACAACACAAAAATCGTGATCCATGAAAGAAAAAATTGAGATGCTGGACTTCATTAACATTGTAAACCTTTATGAAACAGAGTGTTAAGAAAATGAAAGACAAGCCACATGTTTGCCGGTATCTGAAATGCACAAAGAACTCTTAGACTCAAAAAAAAAAAGAAAAGAAAAGAAAACAACCCAATTTTACAATGGGCAAAAGATTTGAAAAGACATCTCACCAAAGAAGACACACACATGACAACTGGACATATAAAAAGATGCTCAACATACATTAAGGGATAGCATATTGAAACAACAGTGAGATACTACTATACATCTGTTAGTATTAGAATGTCTAAAATTCAAAACACTGACCATTAAGGGATAGCATATTGAAACAACAGTGAGATACTACTATACATCTGTTGGTATTAGAATGTCTAAAATTCAAAACACTGACCATATGAAATACTGGCCTGGATGTATACAAATGGGAACTCCCATTTATTGCTAATGGGAATGCAAAATAGTACAGCCACTTTGGAAGATAGTCTGGCAGTTTCTTACAAAACTACCTATACTCTTAAGAGAGGATCCAGCAGTAGGGCTCCTTGGTATTTACTCAAATGAACTTAAAATGTATGCCCACACAAAAACCTGCACATAAATGTTTATAGCAGCTTTATTCATAATTTCCAAAACGTGAAAGCAACCAAGATGTTGCATTCGATAGGTGAATGGATAAATAAACTGTGGCATATCCACACGGTGGAACATTATTCAGCAATAAAAGTTATACAAAAGACGTAGAGGAAACTTAAACACATATTGTTAAGTCAAATAAACTAATCTGAAAAGGCTAAATACTAAACGATTCCAAATAAATGACATTTAATAAAAGGCAAAGTACAGAAAAAGTTAAAAAAATAAAATGGTTGCCAGTGATGAGTGGGAGACAGGGAGAGATGAACAGGCAGAACACAGGTAACTTTTAGGATAGTAAAACTATTCTGTATGATATTGTAATGGTGGATACATGTCATTTTATATTTGTCAAAAACTACAGGATATTTAATACAAAGGGTAAATGATGATGTCCACTATGGATTTTAGTTAATAATAAGGTACCTGTATTGGCTCATCGATAACAAATGTGGCAACAGATTAGTAATAAGGGAAACTGTGGGAGGTGGGAGAGGTACATAGGAACTCTCTGTATTTTCTTCTCAATTGTTCTATAAACCTAACTGCTTTAAAAATAAGTCTATTAATTAAAAATAGATAATGCTGGCCACTATGAATAAAACAAACTGAATGAATTAGAGTAGAGACAGAGTGGAAGTAGGGTTCTAATTAGGAGACAACCAGGATGGGTCCATGGCAACAAGGGATTTATTAAAATATCTAGAAGTTTCAATAATATATTTTATAAAAGAAGGTTAAAAAGTAACATTTTCACATTTTGGAATCATTTTACATTCCCATCCCCTATCCCTAAGCCAGAATTGCATTATTTAGAACATAAATTTAAATCTATAAAACTGAAGCATAAGGTTATACATGCAGAACAATATTTGAAACTTCAAAGACCCAGTTACTTTAAGTAGTTTAAATATTTAAAATTTTGAAATAAAACTTTTTCAAAGAAAGTCCAATATCAATAGATGCTATTTACATGCTTAGATATTCTTCTTCCTGCCCCCCCCAAGAAAGCTAGCCAGTATTCCCCAAGCAAGAATGCATGAAAACAAGTTTTATTCTATAATTCTCATCAATGTAATCTAAAAACTAGTAGCAAGAATGCCCCAGAAGTCTAAATTCACAACATATAACATCAGGAGGGAAGAAAGTAACCATAATCCAGATAATTTTGGACTTTATAGTTGGTAGTCAATGCCTTAAATTTCATCTGGAATCAGAACATAACACTGATGTAATATCCAATGGAAACATTATCACAGCTTGATTAGGTGGTAATATGACGCATTTCGCATGTTGGTTTCATTAAAATAGCATCATATCCACAAAACTCTTGAACAGACCATCTCCAGAGAAATTATTCCAAAATTATCATCTTATTCAAATATAACTCCTGCTTTGGTTGCTTTTTATATCTTGTTTTCTTCAAATTTCCAAAGTAGTATGTGTGACCAGGGAAACATAGGTTATCCCTGAGACCTAACAGAACAGTGTATTAATGTTACATTGAGGGCCCGTCTATTTCCCATACTTCTTCTTGGAAATATATTCCCCTTACCCACCAGCCATCCACCCTACCCCTGGGGCATCAACTTTCGAGTTAGGGCTGAGATGAGCATTCCAGATTTTAGGGCTGTCTAACCTCATCCACTTAAGTCGGCTCCTCCACCTTCTTCCCTTCCTCCCCTTCCTCCTCCTCCTCCTCCTCCTCTTCTTTAATTGCCTCCTTTCTGTGACAGTGCCTTAGAGAGTTCTGCACTTGAGTGCCATGATTTGTCAAGACTCAAGCTTGTGTTCACTGACAGGAGTTTGGGAGAAAATGAGCTGGGAGAAATAGATGTGACGAGAGGAAAGTCAGAAAGAAAGCTATGAATTATGAAAAAAAAAAAAAAAGTTGAAGAGGAAGTTATTCAGGGGTTTCCTCAACCTCTCATTTTCCCAAAATTATATATGTTGCCTGACAGCTGTTCTTGATTTTCTTTCATTTAACATTCACAGGATCACGATTTTTTTCAAGCAGAACACAGGGGAAAGTTAAGGCTGTAAGAGGTCATTCATCTTCTCCATAAGGGAATAGAAGAATTGTGCAGTGACCCCCTCATTCTCAGAGTGACTCATCATAAATGATGACTTTTATGTCAAACTAGAATTTTCTTCATTCTTTCTTGTATAAATGTATGAGGGTTGTTACACACTAAGATGGGTCACCAAGGTAGCTTATAGATTTTTCCTTCCCTTGAGACATTTAAAGAAGATAAATATCAATCTGTCTTTGAAGGATGGCATGGAGTCCTTAGGACAGGTTGAGGAATGAATGAAATAACCTTTGGCTGTCCCCACTGACTTATAAGTGAAAAAAAATAGGTACACTCACAATATAACACAACTCTTTTTAAACACTAACTTTTTTTCTTCCCAATGTGGAACTCTCTGCCCTCCCTGGCATTAGATGTCAAAATAGTACCAAATCTGTGCAAATGAGGTACAAAATTAATTGATTACTATGGTGAGAATCAATATAGCATAATGAGCCACAGAAGGCCCATATCAACGCTAAATTAGAAAATACCACTGCCTTGCATAACTCAGTTATACCCAATTCTATAGCATCCAGAAATTACTGGAGTGATTGGAATATTTGTTAAAGGTACTAAGATACCTTACATTTCCTGAGTAGATGTAGAATCTAAAAGAACAGTAAGTTCAGCTTCCTAAAACTCTAAGTATTAAGTACTGATTGATCTTAAAATACAACAGATTGGCCGGGTGCGGTGGCTCAAGCCTGTAATCCCAGCACTTTGGGAGGCCGAGGCGGGCAGATCACGAGGTCAGGAGATCGAGACCATCCTGGCTAACATGGTGAAACCCCGTCTCTACTAAAAATACAAAAAAATTAGCCAGGAGTAGTGGCCGGCGCCTGTAGTCCCAGCTACTCGGGAGGCTGAGGCAGGAGAATGGCGTGAACCCAGAAGGCAGAGCTTGCAGTGAGCCGAGATCGCGCCACTGCACTCCAGCCTAGGCGACAGAGTGAGACTCCGTCTCAAAAAAAAAAAAAAAAAAAAAAGCAACAGGTTGACCAATGCCTGACATATGGTAACTGAATATTGAATAAATTGACTAGAGCTAAATTATTTATTCTTCTGGACTTTTTGAGATGACTAGTTACTGCTCTCTACAGCAGATCTTCCCTTAATTCAGCTCCTCCATAAGGAGGATAGTCACCACAAAATAAATAAAGACGATAATTTTTAGGTGCTTCCTGTGGTTCTAAGGTCCTGATGGTGTAAAAATGAGGAAGAGTTTTGGGGCATCTCTTAGTAGATGACAACCCACAACAACAAATAAAATGTTTTTATTGACTTAACATCTCCTGTGAGATTTCACTTCAAAAGTTGATTTTATTTTTAAAAGCTGATATAAAATCATCACAGAGATTATGTCTAAAGCAGTTCTTTCAGATATAGCCTTAAAAATGTTTAATATTCATTTTTTATTTCCTCTCACTACAGTAGATGCAGTCTTCAATTTCTTCTAATCTTATCTCAAAACAAAAAATATTTTTTAAAAAATTTAATTTCACCTTTCTGTCCAACTATTGAGAGGTGACAGCATGCTGGCAGTCCTCACAGCCCTCACTTGCTCTCGACGCCTCCTCTGCCTGGGCTCCCACTTTGGCGGCACTTGAGGAGCCCTTCAACCCACCGCTGCACTATGGGAGCCCTTTTCTGGGCTGGCCAAGGCGGGAGCCGGCTCCCTCAGCTTGCAGGGAGGTGTGGAAGGAGAGGCGCGAGCGGGAACAGGGGCTGCGCGCGGCACTTGCAGGCCAGCTGGAGTTACGGGTGGGCGGGGGCTTGGCGGGCCCCTCACTCGGAGCAGCCGGCCGGCCCTGCCGGCGTTGGGCATTGAGGGGCTTAGCACCCGGGCCAGCGGCTGCGGAGGGTGTGCTGGGTCCCCCAGCAGTGCCAGCCTACCGGAGCTGCACTTGATTTCTCACCGGGCCTTAGCTGCCTTCCCACGGGGCGGGGCTCGGACCTGCAGCCCGCCATACCTGATCATCCCACCCCCTCCATGGGCTCCTGTGCCGCCCGAGCCTCCCCGACGGGCACCACCCCCTGCTCCACAGCACCCAGTCCCATCGACCACTCAAGGGCTGAGGAGTGTGAGCACAGGGTGCGGGACTGGCAGGCAGCTCCACCTACAGCCCCGGTGCAGGATCCACTGGGTGAAGCCAGCTGGGCTCCTGAGTCTGGTGGAGGTGTGGAGAACTTTTACGTCTAGCTCAGGGATGGTAAATGCACCAATCAGCGCCCTGTCAAAACAGACCACTGGGCTCTACCAATCAGCAGGATGGTGGGTGGGGCCAGATAAGAGAATAAAAGCAGACTGCCTGAGCCAGCAGTGGCAACCTGTTGGGGTCTCCTTCTGTGCTGTGGAAGCTTTGTTCTTTCGCTCTTTGCAGTAAATTTTGGTACTGCTCACTCTTTGGGTCCACACTGCTTTTATGAGCTGTAGCACTCACTGTGAAGGTCTACAGCTTCACTCCTGAAGCCAGGGAGACCATGAGCCCACCGGGAGGAACGGACAACTCCAGACACGCCGCCTTAAGAACTGTAACACTCACCGCGAAGGTCGGCAGCTTCGCTCTTGAGCCAGCGAGACCACGAAACCACGAACCCACCAGAAGGAAGAAACTCTGAGCATATTCGAACATCAGAAGGAACAAACTCCAGACGCGCCACCTTGAGAGCTGTAACACTCACCGCGAGGGTCCGCGGCTTCATTCTTGAAGTCAGTGAGACCAAGAACCCACCAATTCCAGACACGCTAGGACCATGTGTTAAAAGCTTATTAAAACAACTGGTCTATCGGAATCAACTTGCACGTTCCTTCTGTCAAATAATCTATTAATATTTACAGTTAATGTTAGATTTGTTGTTTTGCTTAGTTTGGGTATCTCAAAATTTTTAAAAACCAAAGAACCTATTAAGGTCAATCAATAGACACGTGCCACAAAATTGTATCACCTGGCATAGAAAATAATCTTAACACTGACATAAATAAGTAGAAATTTTGCATTATGTATTGAATTAGAAGATATTTACAGCATTTTTCTTTCTTTCTCAAACTTTCCCAAAGCTTTTTTTCAAGAATTATCTCTCTCCAGTCAAAAGTTTATTTTTACAGACGAAGAGTAAAACTTATAATCTAAATTTCTCTAAAATGATAATTTACGACCTAAAAAAAAAACGGATTCAGTTTTTCAATTGTAGCAACTGTAATGACATTCCCCCTTTTAACACTGCTTTACTGATTTGATCTTATTTAAGCTTTTCAAGAACCAACATAGTGACAACTTCCTCATTCAGAAGAAATCAAATAAGAAAAGTAGGATTATACTCAGATGAACATACGCTTATCTCATGTTCAGCGAAATGCTCTGGAAGCTTTGAATGTTTTCTGAAATGTTAAGCATTTCATGGTCACAAAGACACACTTCTCTCAGTTATTTCTCATTCTAGGAATAGTTTGTTCATTTCTGCAATGCCTTTGCACCCTCTAATGGTCATTTTAGGATTTTCTTTATTGGGAGCAATTTATTCAAGGCTATTCAGAGGTTTCATCTTATAAATTTGAATTTTTATTAGAATAATGGCATTTACACACTTTATACCTTTAAATCTGTTATTTTGTAATCTCAAATATTAATTGAAGCTCACACCTCTTTATATTGTTTAAAAAAAACCAAAAGTACATAGAGTTGGAGTTACTAGGATAATAATTAGGAAACACTTCATGCTTTCCAAATATATCCTGACATATTAACAAGCTAGTAACAATTTAAGATTTTTGCCTCCTAGGCAAAAATCAATTCAATAGTAAGGCCATCACTTGGCATCAGAGTTATTTCCTAATACTGCCATGATGAAGTCAACATAAAATCTGTTTGGGCCTGTTTGTATATACAAGGCATAAAAATGAATTCTAACCCAGTACAATATCCTACAAAGAACCTCAGAAATGAGGTTCTCTTTTATTAAGAAGTAGCAATAACTAGATTAAACACACACACGTATACATATATAGAAACTATAGTCAACTGACTCATATATTGTCTCAGGAACATTGAACACCTTTAACCCAGAGATCTTTAAAAAAAAATCTAATGATCAATTGTTACCTTTCTATTATATTTGACATCCATAATAAAAATTGCTTATTCCTTTCTTGATGTCAAATCTCCTTCTTTCTATTATAGTTTCATGTTTAGAAAACATGTAGGAAAAATGTGAAAAGTTTTAATGGCAAGCTTGATGTCTGATTTCATGCTGTTGACAGTGATAAGGAAACCTGCTTTGTGGTGAAGAGAAACAACAGATCAAACCATACAGATGTGGGAGGAGCTAGTATCAGTGCTTATGAGGAGAATAGTTTCATTTCTATACAATTGTTTCCTTCCAGGGTGATGCTACACATTTTAAAATATTTTTATCTTAAAGAAAAGTATAACTTGAGCCCTCTAACAGTTTGAAGTTCCAATATATGTTATAACCATATTTTTATCAGAAAAGTATTTCAGAACTTATACATATATCCATAAAGCAACAACTTTTTTTTCAAAATAAAACTACTGATATTAAGGCCACAAAAAAGCATTAACCAACAGTGCAATAAATCCCATATAACTGGATAACATTATAGGAGATGTTATCCGTTGAGGAGATGGAAAATACAATATCTGCAAGCTGAAATAAGATAATATATAGTATGATACTCCAAGTATTTAAAGTTTCTATCAATTCCCAAATTACGAATGAAATTTAAAAATAAAATTTTGAGTGTCCACTTTAAAATGTAATTATCTCTAATAGAAGACAATATAGAACTTACCAACATCTCCAATCCCTGCAAGGTATCCATTTGTTGGGGTTGCTTATGTGTAATTCAATCAATGTGTCAGATGAAATGACAGCAAATATATACTTAAAAACATTAAGGTTATTAACAGCTCCAAAAATATTCTTCATCTACAATTATATTTTTAAAAAATCTAAACTCCTAAAATTCATCTCTCTTATAATGCAGCCATGTACACTGTCTAAAATCCCGTTTATATTTCATAAACCCTGGAAAATGTGATACAAAGTTGCCAAGTGAATACTACCAGTACTTCATCTCGTATGGATTATTTTACTATAATGATTATTGACAACTGAAATCTACTGTGTAAGTATGAGTATATTTAAAATATAAAACAATATGCTTTGTTAATGAGAATAGCAAATAACTCCTGTTAAAATATATCCTGAGCTACGAAAGTCTGGTGGAATAAAACTTAGAGAATTACTAATTTTCAATAATTTGGAGTTTCAAAGCATTCAAACGTATATTCAAACACATTAAATATTAAATCCACTAGCACTAACAACCATTTAGGAAACTAATCATGACGGTTGTTTGAAAGCCGAGTAACCCAGGAGTCCTAAGCTATTGAGCATAAATTTCCAGGCCCTTCAAAATCCGCCATGCAACACTACTTTTAACTTCTTCTGCACTATAACCTTCTCATATCTCAATGATTATGCATTTAGCTCCCATTATCAGGAATAATTCCCTCCTTACCATAGTACATCATTATGTATTGGGATTTATTACATGATAATGTAAACTGTTTGAATGGCTTTCTTTCCCAATAGACCACCCATATGAATTTCTTGAAGGCAGGAACTGAGTTTATTCATTTTTATATCTCTAGCATGTGACAACTAGTAGGTGGCAAAGCAACATGATGCTTTTGGAGCCAAAAGATCATGATGGAGATTCATGTTTTAATCCTAGATTCAATAGCTTGACTTTCTAGTTTCTCATATGTAGATGTGGAATAAAACAACCTGCAGGATTGTTGTGAAATTGGAAGATATTTATGAAGTGACTAACCCAATGTCTGCTACATATAAGGCACTATTACATGTGCTCAATAAATGTTGGTTGAATTGATTTTTTACAATAGCTCTTTCTATTTATATATTAGCTTAAAATCTTCTCAGAATTCTCAGAATTCAAATCACCATCTTGTTCTTGTTCACTCATTCTCATATACCATAATTTAAACATCACCATCACTGTAAGAATAAAGAATGTTACTGTGTATTCAGGCAATTTAGGCATTTGAGGGAAGTATGTTCAATGCTTCCCAGAATTAAAATAGTTTAAAATATCCTCAGAAAGGGGAACTAAAGTTCAGGGCATTCAGCTTTATTTTCTCTTCCATTTCTCACTAAAAGGGAAAAAAATGCTTCAATATTTATAAGACTAAGAATAATGGATGTGCATAATTTTGCCTTAACATACATTTCTGCCTTTTAAAACCAGTTTAAACTCAGTGAAAAGCCAAGAACATAGACTTAATTATGCAGAAAAAGGATGCTTTAACTGCAGTGCACATTCAATAGACAAAATCCAAAGAAAGCAGTCCTGCCTCAAACGTTTACAAATCAATTCATTATATTGATTTGGAATGAGTTGTGCTGTAATTTAAAACATAGATTACCACAGGCCAAACTAAAGTTCTCTTTCTAAGGCACTTTCACTTGGCTACACACATGACCTGAGAATTTTCAAGAAACAGTGATTTGCCTAACGTTATAAAAAGCTATTGTATGTAAATAATAGGTTTTAATGGTGTAATAATTAAAATGTAATCAAAGCTAAATTTCAATAGTATGCCAAAAATTGTGTGTTTGAGTTAACTAATAACTTCAATAAATCATTGATGTCTTATTGAGAACAAGCAATGTGCTTCTATTTCAAAATGATTTATTCCACATATAATGCATAGAATGTTTCTATTTCATTTCCTAATTCTAATGTAATCCTTGAAGAAAATTTTAAGATTTCATTCTGTCTTCGTTTTTCGTGGAAAAGGCTGCTCCTTGGGGAATTGGTAATTAATTATGCCTCAGAGTTCTATTGTCTTCCTCACATCTTTTGATGACTTGCTGTTTTATCTTAATATAACTTAAACATTTTATCATTTTTTTTCACTTGTCAGTCTTAAAAGGTAGGAATAATAATAGCCGCCACTACATAGGGTGGTTCTCAAAAGCACTGGAACTATAGTTCAGGAAGACTCATTGAATTTTAATTACACATCTAGCAAATGGGGGTATGAGGCCAACGAGTTAATTAGAGAAATGGCTAAAATGCATGCTTTTTGGGGAGGACAGAATTTTTATCAGTAATTTTCTTCATAGTAAAATACAGAACCTAGTGAATGCAGGAGTCCTGAGAGTATAAGTAAATAAAATAGTAATTTGCAACTGAGTTGTTTCTGAGACAGCCTGAGAATCAAGAGAGAATGTAACAAGATCCTTCTATACCATTAAGTCTCCTTCACTGAAATCTCTCCTGGGCCTCAGTTTCTCCATTGGAGCAATGATCTCATTAAACTACATGAGCTTTCAATTTTATGCTAATTTTAAGTGTTCTGAGTTCTTAATGTTAAATAATCATATTAGTAAAAGAAATCAACTACTCTGCTATTATCTGATATCTAGATGATATATGAACCTATAAATATACAAAGTTATTAAAACACGTACAGAAGAACTATTAAAATCCAAGAACATAAAACAGTTGTTGATATGACTTCCTAAAAAGTCTTTATTGTTTCTGGTAAAATGACACAAAAGTTGTGAAAAATCAAATACCTCAATGAAAACAAAAATTCCTTGCTTGTCCAGTTTCCGTTTCTATGAAATGAAAGAAGAGAATTGCAACAAATTATGGTCTTTGAAACAAATTATAACTAAAGAGGATTTTTAAAATTATTTCCATAAATGTCAAGAGCAATTTAAGCTTTCTAAAATTTGTTACCCTGGTGAATCAGAGTAGTTTTGCTTTATAAGAGCTTTCTTAAAGTTTGCCACAAAATTTCAAAATACATAACTACCTTTTCATCAATAGAAATAAATGTTGCTGTGACATTTTTCTAGCAAATTTTAACAGGATTCAAACTACCTAATCTTTCTAATTTTAAGTATTCACATTTTTTTTTCTGGTTATGGAATAAACCAGAAACAAGGATAAAACAAACCTGTTTTTCTCAGTTATTTGATCCCACAATGATAACAAAATTCAGTCTCTAAACTAGTACTTCTAAATACACATATCCATAATTTTCAACTGATTTCAAAAATAATTCTCAAAATAAATTGGAGATAAGCATAGGTATTTAAGGACTCCTTACTAATTGTATTGCTCCTGTGGTACTACTGAAAGACATCACTTTCTAAGCTGATTATGTACCAAAAGCACAACGTTTGCTAGCACTGCCACCTGCTGTTGACTCTAAATCATTTTCCAGCATGTATAAACAGAAATAAAAATAAATGGAATAGCTCTGGCAAAGTGGTCAAGAAAATAAGCATCAACACAAAATTTAAAGACATTCTGTGTGTAAACGAATGACAACAGGCAAAGTTATACCTGTGCTGTAATACCTCTCTTCCCATAAGAGAGGGGCTTAATAGGTGACTGAAAAGGCCCCTGAGCCATTTTAGTTATTCACATTAGATTGAGGTATATTTTTACAAGAGCATTTTCTATGTGACAAAAAAGCAGGAGATGCAGTACAAAAGAAAGTGAAGGCAATAAAGTTCTTCCAGAGGGAAGAACTGAACCATGTTCAGTGTACGTAGGGAGATAGAAGCATACATGTAGGAAGATACAAGTAAATGTGGCAAAAATTGCGGAATCCAGTTGAAGGATATATGGGAAATCACTGTTTTAGCCCTTCTACCTTTCTTAGGTTTACAAACTTTCTAAATAAAAAGATAGAGAAAAAAAGTATAATGTTCTGATATATTTAATCTGCTTTACCAGTGCAGCTAAACTTCATGGAATTTAAAAGAACATTGAAATTATATTAGACAAGCTTAATGCACAATTTAATGTTTGAGAAAAATTGAAATGCTTTTTTTAAAGAATTGTGAGGATTTCTTTCTTTTTCTCCCTTATTCTAGAGAAACAGTAGCCTTGGGTCTTATGGGAGATGGCTAGTTGTGTAGTTGGAGCATTGACCTAACACTGCCTCTGGGTTAAGGAAAGAACAAAGTATATAAAAGAACATGACTATATCCAATAGCTTTTTCTTTTACAGTTTAACAGCTTCAGAACTCCCTGTTCGTTAACTTTAAAGCTTTATCAGTGTGTTTATCAGATTTCCCTATCAGCAGTAAGAAAAAAACATAACTGAAAACTTCCTTAAAACATGTTCATGAAAATAATTATTCTTTAAAAAATTCTAAAGTTTCTTATTTTAATAAGAAATTTAACCTTAGAATAATAGACGGCTTTTGGATTGTCTGTCCAATCTTCTTTCTACGAATTTCTCCTCCTACCTCCCCTAATCCATAGAGATTAAAATTCTGTGATTTAAATTCATAGTGGGCCACTTACAGCCTACCAGCTGGTGCTTCTCTCTTTTGGGAAATCAGAATTGGGATTCAGAAAGGATGGTCAAGTCTTTGATGTTTTCTAAAGTTGAGACAGGTAAACTCAGGGGCTATGGTGCTGTCACTGAGTAACAAATGAATGAAAAAGCAGGGAAAAATGACCATTTGAAAAGAGAAAAGAAGGAAACACACATATAGAAATAAACAAAGAAGAAAATCCAGAAAGAGAGAGAGAGTAATAGTAATGCCTGACAACTTTCTAGTTCCACATGAACACTGCAGTACTTCTACCCATAGGTTCTGCAACATTCCCCTGTATCCATATAAATCCTTCTCCATTGTAATACACTAGATTGCTGTGGGATGTTATTTCTTGAAGTCAAAAATCTTGACTCCAATAATATGTTGACATTACAAAAATGCAAGGAAAATTTTGATACAAAAAAAATTAGAATCCCAGCCAACAATTAAAAAAAGCTGAAAAATGTAGCTATTACCCATGAGATACAATTTTAGATATAAGCGCCACATGCACGTGCACATGTGCACACACACACACGCACAAAACTGAAAAATTTCTCTTAAGCAGGGTCCATGCCTAGGAATTATAATGGTGTTTGTAGTAGATTGTGATATTAGTTCAAAATATTCACTGCTTCTCATGACTTGCTTTGGTCAGTCCAAAATAAGCCCAAGTGACTTGTGGCATTGCCAATCAGGAACCTTAATGCCACCTTGGCTTTACTTTCCCTTGACCACACAAGAAAGAACGTTAGGCTGTGTTACAATAATGTGAGACTGTGTTACATGTCAACCTGTAATAGACACGTAAAGTGAAATCAATCTATTTTGTTGTCACTGAAATTTAGAGGTCGATTGTCACTGCAGTATAACCTGGCAAAAACTGGTGCATGTCTAAAATATTCTCATTATTAAAATGCTAATGGGTAAGAAAGTAAATATTTCATTTTGAAGTCCATTTATTATTGCTAATAAGCTTATACTTTAAATAAGCTCTTTTAATTTTCAAGGTATCCTGCTGTTAATGATTTTAGGGGTCTTTACACAAATTACTTATCAAATGATATATTTATCACTTCCTCCATGTTTTTAACAATTACCAATACAGTTATCAAAAATACATATTTCTTCTTAAAATATATTTCAAAAACATTCTAATTTTAGTATATAGACTATATATACTAATTTTAGTATATAGACTATACTAAGTTCTAATTTTCTAATTTTAGTATATAGACTATACTAAAAACTGAACATTATGAAACTTATTAAAACATATCAATTGAGAAAAAGGTCTTGACAAATTTTATATGCTCCTTACTTATCATGAAAACAACCTGATGCCAAGGATTCTCAGTCCTTGTATAAACCAAGGCAATTGTTAATACTTATCCTACTTTCTTATTTTATAACACCAGTGACTTTTAGTTCTTATACAATCTAGATATTAACTCTACTTTTGTGTAAGTACCTTTTTCTTAAGACAATGTCATTTTTAATAGAGTTTTGGTAACCAGAAATAATAAATAAATATAAATTAGACATGAGGCCAATTCTATACATCCTGCCACTATGATTAACTGTGTGACCTCAGGTAAGGCATTTTACTTCTCTAAGCCAGTGAGCCTTCATCAGAAAAATGAAGATAATTAACTATACCTACTGCATAATGAAGAAACCAGATGACACAGTGTATGTTGTAATCTCTTAAATGTATTATAATTATTATTACTTACATCTGTATTAACCCTACAAGATACCTTGAGATGACCAGAGTTTATATATCAAAGGTCAAAATCCAATGCTATATAATGTATTGCTTAACTCCTTATCTAAAAGAAGGGCCACATGGTCACAACAGAGGCAGCAGTGATGGTTGCATACAATTTCTACAAACTTTAGTATGTAGTTTAAACTGTTGAAGTGCCAAGTCATTTTGGAGACTAGGAGACTATCTCTACTTCTTTACTAACCCCACCATTACAACCACAATAAACCATATTAATGAGAGAATTTATTCATGCAATTCACTTTTTAATTCTAGGTGCTCACTGAATAAACACTATCCCATTTCTTTTTTCTTCTTCTTTTTTTTTTTTTTTTTTTTTTTGAGATGGACTCTCACTCTGTCACCCAGGCTGGAGTGCAGTGGCGCGATCTCCGCTCACTTCAACCTCCGCCTCCCAGGTTCAAGTGATTCTGCTGCCTCAGCCTCCCGAGTAGCTGGGATTACAGGCGCATGCCACCACACCCAGCTAACTTTTTTTTGTAACACTCCCATTTCAACAACAAAAATACATTAATGTCCATAACAATAAAGAGATTAGTAAATAACTCTAGTGTTGTTTAAATTACATATGGTAATATTTTTCTAAGCTTTTTGCATGTGTTTAATTAATCTTCATAACAATTCTATGAGAAAGTTATTAATTATTCTATTATTCTGATTTTAGAAACAGAAACTGAGGTTCAGATTAAGTGCCCCTAAACAACAACTTATAAGTAGCAGGGCCAGGTTTTGAACCTAGGCAAGCAGTATTGAAACTCCACCTCAACCAAATATTATTACACCTATATGGTTGAAGCAAAAAAGAATTTAGGAGAGAAATAAAACACAGTTATGCCAGGAAAACAAAAGAAAAGAAAATATTATTTCATTAGTGCACATCAAGTATATCTTTTAAGTAATTCCATTCACTTGAATTATTCAACTTTCATATCAGTAAAAATCTTGTGAAGGCATCAACTAATACAAACATTGTTCATCTAAATCCATTACTTCCATTGCTACAATTTATTTCTTTCATTGTTACTTTAACTTTGGAGAGTTCATTTTTATTTTACTTATGGGGGTGAGAAATTTTATCTGTGAGCCAGATTCTCTCCTTGATAATGAAAATGCACAGTTGGAGAAGCTAAAATCAAGAACAAATAAATACAATAACTGTAACACTATAAATAACAGCTACAGCCTCAAAAGCAGATAAGGGATACAGCACAGTACTATACAAGCATGCACCTGGAATGTATACATAAAGCATGTTTCTATTGTATCTCTTTAAGAATGAATATTTTTAAATGACAATGTATAAAACGTCCCAGGGAATGACCTATATAAATATATAACAACTCTGTGCAAATATTTAATGAAAGAAATACATTTTAGATTCAGATGTGAATGCCATTGACAATCTCTTGCAAGCTATTACTTTTATAAATATGGCATTCCATTTAAATAGAGAAATTTCAATTCATGATTTCAGGAATCATTTACTAGCTGGCAAAAAAAAATTTCCCAAATTTGAATCATATTTGAAAATGTCAAGAAAGAATCACAAGATTCAGTTTCATTTAAATAAATTTGACATATTCAAAAACTTGAAGCTTTTAAATTAAAGAAATAAAAAACAAAGTATCCTAGCCCTAATATAAGATGAAGGTGACAAAAATCCATTATTTTCAAGAGAAAAGAGTCAACTATTTCTAAGGAAACTATTTGACTTCTTAGGAACACTAGTTTGTCTAAAATAAGCCTAGATTCTATGATTGGCCCATTATAAAAATATAGATCTCATATATTTAATTCTAATTTGTCAAATGAGAAAATTCAGATACTAAATATAAAAGAAGAGCCCTTACATCTTTATATCAAAATTTGCACAAAACACGTAATCAAAAGAATGGAAATTTGATTATATCAACACACCACAAAATAATTACCACAGTGAGTCAAATGGATAAATATTAGTTTCCATAAATCCTCAAAACAACTTTCATTGGTACTTTAAACTAAAAAACTAAAACAATGATTGGCAAATGTCTACATTTGAACTTTTAAAAAGGCTTGATGAGGACCATATTTTTTTTCCAGAATATATCTGTTGCTTTTCTAACAGTATCAATAAGCCCAAAGGGGCATCTATACACATTTCCAAGTTTCAATAATAGCCAAAGTATTAAATAACTAATCCAGTATAAAGCACTATTCCAAAGTAGAGTGTTTGGCCAATATACCTCTTCAGAGAGATACTGTAATTGCTTCACTCTACTTTCAATAAACGATCTATAATGAAAGTTGCTTTTTAGGCTTAACCTAGAGCTGTGTCCTGTGGGAAAAGATTGAGTCTTTGTAAAATGTGTTACAGTTTACTAATAAGAATGCAGAAGCAGCACAACTGATGAACCAGCAAATCTGCTCTGACTTATTTGGTCTTTGCTGAATAAATTTGAATATCATCAAAATACATTATCCTTATCCATAACCTGCTTCCTGTGATTCGCTCTATCCTATGCTCGTTTCAAAAGGAACTTTAAGCTCGTCAATATTTTAGGTATTTGTGCTAGTCCTATGGCATTACATAAAACAGAAGAAAATATTTTTTTAAAAAGATAAAAATAAAGCTTTTAATAGGATTAGGTTACCACATAAGTATTTAAAACCTAGAGAAAAACAGAAAACATTTACATAACAATATTTATGTTTGATACTGATATGTAATATACAGAATTTCTCACCAAAATAATGCAAAATTACCTTCCTTATATATTTACCATTGACCATCAGAGAACCATGGAGACATGGATTAAAAATCCTCCTTTTACCATGACTGGTTGTCTTATTTTGAACACATCCATTAACTCCTCCCTCTATCCCCTCCCTCCCTCCCTCCTTCCCTCTCTTTCTCCCTCCTTCCTTCCTTCCTCCCTTCCTTTCTTCGTTCCTGATTCACGCATGAATTCGTTTAAATTATGTTGAAGGTATAACACATGGTGGGCATTTTGTCTGCCTATAACGATGTAAAGATTAACAAGATAGTTGTTCCTCAAAGAAGCTCCTAATCTTTGGAGTATCAGAAAAAATAACTGTCTATACTCTAAAATATTATGAAAAAGGTTAATTTATAATGCTTTGGAAGCAGACAAGGGGATATAATTTGTTTCCCTGAGATGGTGGCACATGAACTTGGTCTGGAAAATTATGTAAAAATTACTCAACAAGAGGGTCTATGTGTGAGTGGGTGGAGTGAGGTAGGTATTTCTAACAGAAGAAATAGGAGGAGTGAACACGCCACAGCCTTGGTAATTATGTAGTTGTGGCTTTAGGGTAGGAAGCAAATAGGGGAGTGACGGAGCTCTCCAAAGTTGGGTGCACACACCAAAAGGTACACAAGGCAAATACATGAGAAGAAAATACTGCAGCTTATTTTTAAAATTATTCTTACCACATCCTTTTTAAAATTCTGCTCCTGTGCATAGTATATAATGTATCTAATATTTTATGTATATACATCTACAAGACTTTATACATATACATACACACATATGTCCTCAAAAAATTTTAATTTATAGTATTGCAATTAAAGAAAAAGAAAGGACCTCATATTCTATGTTCTCCTGAAGGTGATGCATAGTAATAAAGAATTTTTAAAAATGAAGAACAATTAGATTTTAAAAGATCCACTGGTTATATTCTGGGAGGTAAATTTAAAGATGAGATCCAAGACAAATAAAGCAGTTACGAAGCCACTTCAGTAATCCTGGTAAGAACTTAAATGATGCTGATGGCACAGTGGAAATACCAAGCAGGAGGCAGAAGCTGCCTACAAGGGAACAATATTTTAAACTATAAATCATGTTGACTTACATCATTCATTACATTCTGGGCCTACACAATTCCACAAAGATAATTTATATATCCTTCCAAAAGTAGGACTACAAATCAAGTTATAATATACCATTATCCTATTTGAGGTCATTAAAACTCAATGATTTAATTATATTCTGATTTCATGACTAAGACCAATTTTTTAAAAGAAATGTAATCACTATCCTGGCTACATCACTCTAGTTGTTCTCATGTAAGCAAAATTAAAATCTTGATCATAGAAAACAGGGTGGGAGACTGGGAGGGAGAGAGAGGGAAGGCAAAGGTGAGGGTGAAGGGTGCCAGCTAACACAATGCTACAGCCAGTATCCAATTGTCCCATGCCATCATATTGGTGATAGAACAAAGGTAGTATGTTTCTGCTTTCTATCTCTGTTTTACCAGATTCAATGGGCCAGGGCCTTTTAAATAAATCTGCATCCAAATATATCACAGATTTCCTTTGCTAAGAAAAAAAACAAAAACAAAAACAAAAAACAAGCCAAGCGAAAGAGAATAGTGAGATATAATATAGGTAAATTATGCTTTATCTACTGGATCTTAAACAGTTGGATTTAGTGCAATTAGATATATTTTGAGAAACTTTCTCCATTTTGTTTCAACTCTGCAAAAGAGAAATATTTAACAGTAGAATTTGACTAAGTTGTACCTTCGAGTACTATTTACCAACACTTTAAGAAGCCCTTATCCATGTTTGAAAGAATAAATGAATGAATGAATCACCGTTCAGATTTTATTCCAGACCAAAGGGCCTAGTCCTACACAAGAAGTACCACATTGATGGTCCTATTACCAGAAAAGCTGTGTGTGATTTAAATTGGAAATGTTTTCACCCATTGCGGATAACTTTTTAAGTAGAACAAAATGGAATATTTTATAAGATAACTGTAGTGACATTTTGTATCTGGTAATAGATCCTTATCCTGGCTTTCCAAGTATTTCACATGGCCTTCAGTGACGTAGCTACCCTCTTATATTACTCTGCCTTTCCCACAATTCTGTCAGTTAGATTTATGTTAGAATTTGCTAAACAGGATAGTGGCAATAAGTGGATTCTCAAAGATTTTTCAGAAGGACTTAAAATATATAAACCATTTTTAACATCAATGTTAAAAATCATCACATACTGTTTAAAATCAGTTTTTGTCTTAAAAATATACACATGCTTTTTGAAATGACTATGTTCCTCAAAAAATAGATGAATATTCTTATTTTTCAAAACTCTAGAAATTTACTGGATTGAGATTGACAGTTCTATTTAGAGAATAAAAACAAAATGCCATCCCACAAATTCCAAAAGTGTTTATTAATCATTCTAAATTTCATTCCTCCTTTTAATGTATTCTGAAAATATCATAGCAATCAGCATTATATTATTGTTGTAATGATAGCTTAGGAAGCAACAGAAGTCCTCTCTGGGATACTGAAATCAGACAAGTTGGGAATAGCTGAGAGAGCACTGTCAGGGCACTTTGTTTAGAAATAACAGGTAAGGTGTCCTTTAATCACAGTAAAGTCATCCTTGCTTTTTAGTCCAAATTTCCAGATTTACTTCTGAACTAATCCTGTATGGAGCTCAAAATCAGAATATATTCACCTCCAACAGTAAATTAACCACATAACATGTGGCTTTAAATATACTGCTAAATTACCTGTCCTCCATAGAGAAGGAAAACTCTGATTCACAGAGCAGGTAGCAAACCTAAGGCTCTCAATCCTGGCTGAAGGAATTTATGTGCACTGCAGACATTCACTCTCTGTAGAAGGTCATCACTTCACAGCCTGGGAAATAATCCCTGCCAGCCGACTTGCAAAGTGCCTGAGGCATCGCTCCTGAGAGGTGTAACTCCTCTTCTTTCAGGCTAGAGGTCAGAGTCATGATCACAGCTCAGTCAAATTTAAAGGAAAAAGTATCTGGGGTCAAAAACATCCTAAGGAAAAAATAGAAGACTAAAACTCAAAAAATATACTGCGTTTCTCTGGGCTTCGGCACAGTGATGGAAAAACCTGTTGCAGAATATTAAATTTAGGTGTTTTTTTCATCTGAAAGCTTCAAAATAACTAAACTAAAACTGAATACAAAATCTGAGGGATGTCATGCTGCAATCAGTTTTGAGGGCATTTTTAAATGCTACAAATTTAAATGCTCATCAACCTAGACATTCTAAAAAAGCAAAAAAAAAAAGTTTAAGTGACTTACACGTGAAATGTGAACAGAGGCTCAATGATTAAATTACTGCACCAATTAAGTTGAGTACACAGAAAGAATGCTGCTCTTTCAAGCAATGTTAATTCTGCCTCTGATCAGACAGACTCCTCCTCACATCACGGCTGCTGCTTCATAAAACACAAGTCATATAGCAAAGCGGGAGAAATGACTGTAAATAAGAATAAACCACTGTTTGGGAATTCTTTCTAAAATGCATAAACTAAATTGATGTTTGCATGGAAAATACAGTCATTTCTATATACTTCCAAGAGTAAAAATACTCTAAAAGTTGTTTTTGAAAATCATAAGACGGATGAAATTACCATTAAACTCAGCAAAAGTGGCTTGTTACCCACAAAAATCATAAATGAGTGCCTTTAAAGATTAAAGGCATTTCTGGATGTACACATTGCAAAGGGTAAAGTGTTTTATTCTGGTCACCTCTGCCAACTGCTATTACATGCTGTCATTTTCAGTAAGGGAAAATGTATTTGCAAAAACAGAGTGAGCACAATAGGCCTTAAATCAGACAAGCTGTGGATTGCTGACAGTGCCGTCAGCACTTGGCCTACCAGGGCCCTTGGATATCAGGATTTTATGGTGGGCTTCTCTGACGTATCTGACACTTAGTAGACTCTGCTACCTCTTTAGCATCTGGAATATTAACCTACTTTTATCTCTAAACTTGCCCCTACTCTTTTAAGGGACCAGGTTCTATCTTGGCAAGATGGAAAGGAGAGCCTCTAACTAATATAGATTTTGTACGGTCTTTGTTACTGGCCCTCCAAAACTCAGTTCAGAGGTCATCTCCTCACTGTATTCTATACTAGAAGAGACTATGCTATGGTGAGGTAGCAACCTAACCCTGAAATCTCAGTGGTTTATACCACAAAGGTTGATTTCTCACTCAAAGTCCATGGCAGATATGGCAGCTCTCTCCCAAGAGTAAATGCCAGTCCTGTCTCCTAGTGACTTTGTCTTTTATTTGTTTGTTTCTTTTGAGACAGAGTTTCGCTCTTGTTGCCCAGGCTGGAGTGCAATGAAGTGATCTCAGCTCACCACAACCTCCACCTCCTGGGTTCAAACAATTCTCCTGCCTCAGCCTCCCGAGTAGCTGGGATTACAGGCATGCACTACCACACCTGGCTAATTGTGTATTTTTGGTAGAGACGGGGTTTCTCCATGTTGGTCAGGCTGGTTGCAAACTCCCATCCTCAGTTGATCAGCCTGCCTTGGCCTCCCAAAGTGCCAGGATTACAGGAATGAGCCACTGCGCCCGGCCGACTTTGTCATTTTATCATGCACTTCCAACATTGCCAAAACAGGGTAATAAGAATCTGAAGGGCTATAAAATCCTGTCTCTTACTCCCTTACCCAAAAGACCACCACTTCTGCCCACAGTGCATTGGCTAGAACTAGTAACAAGGCCATGTCTAGCTGCAAGGAACCTAGGCCGTATCGTTTTCCCAGAAGATCCAGATGGAGAGAAGAAAAAAGACATGGGTACGTACTTCAAGTCTCCACTATACCCTTTCTGATCCTGCCCTGCAAGTCTACAGTGGGTGCCCTGAATGTGCTCCCCACTTTATCTTCACTCTATCATGGTGCATGTAATTGTTTACCATCTGCTTTACTTCATTAGACAAGAAACTCCTTGACAGAGGCAACCAGATATGCCTAAATTCCATAAACATACAAGTAAACACAACCACACAGAAAGTCAGATATGTTCTTGCTTAATGTTATTTGAAAAGTTCTAATTACCAAGGTATTATAGCAACATCAAAAATATATTTGACTGAATAAATAAGAAAACAAACACTTGTTTAACATCAACAAATATTCACTGAATATTTCTTACATGCTGAATCAAAATCCCAGATCCTGGGAAAACAGCCATGTGAGATAAATGAGGACTTTCTCACGTAGTGGTTTACATTCTAATAAGGAAACACAATAAATAAACATTAGAAACAAGAAATTTCAAAAATAAGAACGCCAGAAATAAGAAAGTATCAGTAGGAGAAACACTGTAAACTGAGTGATTTTAGAGGGAGCCCTCTAAAAATAGTGACGTTTGAGCTGACACATGGATGCAAGAAGGAGTCTGTAAGTAGCAAATCTAGGAAAAGGGTATTGCAAAAAAGAGGAAACAGCTAGCACGAAGGCACTAAGTCCAGAGCAAACTTGGTGTTTTTAAGAATGTACAATAGAGGCCAGGTTTGGTGGCTCATGCCTGTAATCCTGGCATTTTGGGATCCCAATGTTGGCGGATCACTTGAGGCCAGGAGTTCAACACCAGCCTGGTCAACATGGTGAAACCCTGTCTCTACTAAAAATATAAAAATTAGCTGGGCATGGTGCCGCACGCCTATAGTCCCAGCTACTCAGGAGGCTGAGACAAGAGAATCACTTGAACCTGGGAGGCGGAGGTTACAGTGAGCTGAGATAGTGCCACTGCACTCCAGCCTGGGAGACAGAGTGAGATTCTGCCTCAAAAAAAAAAAAAAAAAAAAAGAATGCAGAATATGTATATAATGTATATAAATTAGAAACTCTTCTATCTTTAGTCACATATGAAACTATCTAATATCAAGGCCCTTTTGTAGAGCTGAAGAGATCTTCACTTTTATTGAATTCACCTCTAAATATAAAGCACAGTTCTCGATATATCTCATCACTACCATCCACCAACCTTTATCAAGTGCCTTAGCTAATGAGACAAATGCAGCTATTACTCGAGAATATTTTTTTAAAAATCAGACTCTTTACGTTTAAAGAAAGTACAAGCTATTAGAGAAAAAGGCAAAAATACATGAAGTATTAATATAAAAAATAAAAAGCAATGTGTGGCAAGAATAAGACATATCTCCAGATAGCATAAGGTTAATTACTAAGTAAAATTACCTAAACTCATATTTATATGTTGCCCATAACATCAGGATTCTACTGGTTTGGAGAAAAATGACTGGATTTTACTAAATTTGAAGAATACATTTAACATACATCTGCCTTAATAGTCTATGTGTTCCTTCGCAGGGCACCCAAAAAAGAAACCAAGTAACTTTCCAAAGCAGCTAAAACTAAATAACAAGAGGTACATGTGGTCTTAGAGGGCTAGTAATAGTGAAGGACAAGCCATTTTGTAAAATGACACTATCGGCAAGAAAAAAAAAAAGTGGTTTAAAATGTGAACTCCAAATTATTCATCTAAAGGACAAACAAAATTTCATGCACTGATTTGTAACAACACTGTTCTGATAAAGACAAAAGGATGTGTGTTCTAGAATAACTGATAATAGGGATATATTTACTTAATCATTGGGTTAGTGATTCTCCCCAAGCTATGCAGGGGAGGCAAATCACCACAAAATTGAGAGTATGAATTGAAAGGAGGGAAAATATCCTTGTTTTAGTTTAGGTTTTCCAAGAAGCAGATCCTGGGAAAGGGAGTCACATGACATTGGTTATCTAGGAAGAAAAAAATTGTAGAGAAGTGAAGAAATGAGGAATGGCAGGGAAACAGGGAAGGAAAGGCAGCCAATAAAGGGAGTTGGTCCCTAATCAAGTGTTCACGCTAGATAAGGAGAACTTGATCCCCTTGGGGAAAACTGGCAGCTGGTGTAGAACATGTGCCTCTGAGTAAGAGGGTGAGAAAGGCTGAGGTATTTATATATCAATTCCTGTCATGCCCCAAGAGCTTTTAATTATTTGGCTTTGCTGATCTGCTGAGCTGGAGGGAAAAGTCCTTTTGTGAAAAGAAAAAAACCCTCAGGCAAAGAGATATAGATGCCGACATTTGGAAGAAGGGCCAGCGTACAATGAAGTGGTAAGAGCAAGGAGATACTAGTGGGAAACCTATAATTCTATGGACAGTAATGAAGATCCAATTAAGTGGTACTTGACCTGGGCTTTAAGAAGTGGGTAGGATTTGGAAAAAGGAAAGCATTTAAGGTAGGAAAAGTGGCATGAGCACAAGCGGTGAGGTAGGAAAGGGCAAGAGATATCCTAGGTCAGTACAGTGTATAGGCCAATTTGTCTGGATCAGAAAGGTTTTATATAGGACACTCTGGGAAAAAATATTGCTAAAAATATATGTTGGGTCCATATTAAGGAGAATATCCAAAGCTAGAGTTTTAACTTTTTCTTGTACACATTCAGGAGCCTTAAGTTTCTAAATGGAAATGTAATAAAATGAAAACATTATTTTATTTCATTAACATCTATGGATATTAGACCATATTGCCCTTCGAATGTGAAATCTTACTGGAAAAGATCTGTAACTGTTCCATTTCCCTGGGAGAAAGTTACATCCAGGGAGATACTCAGTAACTCACCAGCAATGAGCACCACAAATACAAAGACTGCCATATCTAAATACCATTTCTCACTAAAAGGAACCAAGGCTTTTTGGAGAAATGGCTGACTCCAGGTCTGGAGCAAAATATTTACAAGATTAGCCTAAAACATTTTGTCATACCAGAAAGGAAGTAAGCTATCAAACACTGCAGGGGTCTGGTCCAAAAAACTCAGAAGCCCACTTGAGGGGGTTCCCACTGGTCAAGTAAGAAACAATTTGAGGATCAAAGTAATATTATGAAAATATTTTAAAATAATGTCTTCAATAACCTTAAATACATTTAAAATGTTAGCATCCATGTGTTCATAAATAGAAGCATATCTCTTTTTTGTCCCTCCCGAGATGGAGTCTGGCTCTGTCGCCAGGCTAGAGTGTAGTGGTGTGATCTCGGCTCACTGCAACCTCCACCTCTTGGGTTCAAGCGATTCTCCTGCCCCAGCCTCCAGCTAATGTTGGTATTTTTAGTAGAGACAGGGTTTCACCATGTTGACCAGGATGGTCTCGATCTCTTGACCTTGTGATCCACCTGCCTCTGCCTCCCAAAGTGCTGGGTTTACAGGTGTAAGCCACCATGCCCAGCCTGGCATATCTTAGAGATAGTGCAGGTTTGGTTCCAGATCACCACGATAAAGCAAATATCACAGTCAAGTGATGCCCATAAGTTTTTTTGGTTTCCCAGTGCATATTAAAGTTATGTTGATACTATTCTGTAGTCTATTGTGTGGAATAGCATTATGTGTAAATAAAATGTACATAACAATTAAAAATACTTTATTGCTAAAAAGAATACGAATGATCATCAGAGCCTTCAGCAGGTCATGATCTTTTTGCTGATAGAGGGTCTGGCCTCAATGTTGGTGGCTGCTGACTGATCTGCTGAAGGCTGGGGTTGCTGTGGCAATTTCTTAAAATAAGACACAATAAAGTTTACCACATCATTGACTCTTCTTTTCACAAAAAATTTCTCTACAGTACGTGATACTGCTTGATAGTATTTTACCCATAGTAGAATGTCTTTCAAAATTGCAGTCCATTTTCTCAAACCTGCCACTACTTTATCAACTGAATTGATGTAATATTCCAAATCCTTTGTTATCACTTCCATAATGTTCACAGCATCTTCACCAGTAGATTCTATCTCAAGAAACCACTTTATTTGCTCATCCATAAGAAGCAACTCCTTATTCATTCAAATTTTACCATGAGAATGCAGCGATTCAGACACATCTTCAGGCTCCACTTCTAATCTGGATTACCTTGCTACTACCACCACATCTGCAGTTACTTCCTCCACTGCAGTCTTGAACCACTTAAAGTCATCCATTAGGGTTGGAATTAATGTCTTCCAAACTCCTGTTCATGTTGATAGCTTGATCTCCTCCACAAATCACAAATGTTATTTTTTTTGAGATGGAGTTTTGCTCTTGTTGCCCAGGCTGGAGTGCAATGGCGCACTCTCGGCTCACTGCAACCTCTGCCTCCTGGGTTCAAGCGATTCTCCTGCGTTCAAGCAATTCTCCTGCCTCAGCCACCCTAGCAACAGGGATTACAGGCGCCCGCCATCACGCCAGGCTAATTTTTGTAATTTTAGTAGAGGTAGGGTTTCACCATATTGGCCAGGCTGGTCTTGAACTCCTGACCTTAGGTGATCCACTCACCTTGGCCTCCCAAAGTGCTGGGATTACAGGTGTGAGCCACCATACATGGCCCGAATTACAAATGTTCTTAATAACCTCTGGAATGGTGAATCATTTCCACAAGCTTTTCAATTTGCTTTGCCCAGATCCACCAGAGGAATCCCTATATATGACAGCCATAGTCTTACAAAATGTATTTCTTTAATAATAAGACTTGAAAGTCAAAATTACTCCTTGATTTGTGGGCTGCAGAATGTTGTGACAGCAAGTATGAAAACAACATTAATTTCCCTGTAAGTGTTCCTCAGAGCCCTTCAATGACCAGGTACATTATCAATTAACAATAATATTTTGAAAGGAAACTTTTCTTTTTTTTTTTTTTTTTCTGAGACAGAGTCTCACTCTGTCACCCAAGCTGGAGTGCAGTGGTGTGATCTCTTGGCTCACTGCAACCTCCACCTCCTGGGTTTGTGCCATTCTCCTGCCTCAGCCTCCTGAGTAGCTGCAACTTCAGGTGCCCGCCACCATGCCCGGCTAATTTTTTTTTTTTTTTTTTTTTTTTTAGTAGAGATGGGGTTTCACTGCGTTAGCCAAGATGGTCTTCATCTCTCGACCTCATGATCCGCCCGCCTCGGCCTCCCAAAGTGCTGGGATTACAGGCGTGAGCCACTGCAGCTGGCCCTGAAAGGAACCTTTTCTCCTGAGCAGTAGGTGTCCACGGTAGGCTTATTAAGTAAACCACGCTGTAAACAGATGTGCTGTCATTCAGGCTTTGTTGTTCCATTTAGAGAGCACAGGCAGGGCAGACTTAGCATAATTCTTAAGGGCCCTAGGATTTTCAAAATTGTGAGTATTGGCTTCAACTTCAAGTCACCAGTTGCGTTAGTCCCTAATAAGTGAGTGTGCCTGTCTTTTGAAGTTTTGAAGCCAGGCATTGATTTATCACCTCTTGATATGAATGTCCTGGGCAGCATCTTCTTCCAATAGAAGACTGTTTTTTCTACATTCAAAATCTGCTGTTTAGTTTAGCTGCCTTCACCCATTCTCTTAGCTAGATCTTCTGGACAACTTGCTGCAGCATCTCCATCACCACTTGCTCCTTCAACTTGCACTTTTATGTTATAAAGGAGGCTTTTTTCCTTAAACCTCATGAACCAACCTCTGCTAGATGCCAACTTTTCTTCTGCAGCTTCCTCACCTCCCTCGGTCTTCATATAGTTGAAGAGAGTTAGGGCTTTGCTCTGTCTGAAGCTTTGGCTTAAGGAGATATTATGCCTGGTTTAATCTTCCACCCAGACCACTAAAACCTTCTCCGTATCAGCAATAAAGCTGTTTCAGTTTCTTACCATGCATGTGTTCACTGGAGTAGTACTTTTAATTTCCTTCAAGAACTTTGCCTTTGCCTTCACAACTTAGCTAACTCTGGTGCAAGGGGCTTTTCTTTTGGCCTGTCTTGTCTTTTGACATGCCTTTCTTACTAAGCTTAATAATTTCCAGCTTCTGATTTAAAATATGTGAGAGATGTGTGAGTCTTCCTTTCACTTGAACACTTAGGGGCCACTGTAGGGTTATTAATTGGCCTAATTTCAATATCGCTGTGTCTCAGGGAATAGGGAGGCCTGAGGAGAGAGAGAGACAAGAATAGCCAGTGGATGGAGCAGTGAGAACACACACAATGTGTATTGATTATGTTTGCCAACTTATATGGGTGCAGTTTGTGGCAATCCAAAACAATTACAATAGTAACATCAAAGATTACTGATCACAGGTCACCAAAACAGATATAAAAATGAAAAAGTGTGAAATATTGCAAGAATTACAAAATGTGATAGACAAAGTGAACACGTTGTTGGAAAAGTGGCACCTATAGACTTGCTTGCCACGAGGTTGTCATAAACCTTCAATTTGTAAAAAATGCACTATCTGTGAAGTACAATAAAACAAAGTGCAATATAACAAGGCATGTTTGTATACTTAAAAACCTGAAGGATATTAGGGAACTAGCTGATTATTCTGAAGATTAGGAAATAATGGTGAAAATCGCACATTTATCCTATCTTTCCATATAAACTGTATAGATATTTAATTAGATGAAGTTCTTTATTATAAAAGAATTTGTTAGTAAATGTAGAGTGAATATCAAATTAGAATATCACTATTTGCAACTCATAACAAAATGATGGATGTAGGCAATAATCATGAATGGCTGCTAAAACCATTAGCTGAAAAGTTGATGGAAAAATTTATATTTATAATAAATATATCATAAATTTAATATTTAAATAATATTATATTTATCATAATTATATATCAATGTCATATATTTATCATAAACATATTTGTCATATTTTTATATTTATAATATTATTTATCATACATGTTATCAGGTTGACAACATCTGAACCCAATGATCAAGTATAACATTAAAAAAAGAGAGACAACCAGAAATTGTAAGCCTCTTGAAGTAATTCAATACAAAGTAAACTATAACACCTATAAAGTCTTTTGTGAAAAAATATCAAACTTTAATCTGAGTAATTCTAAAAAGTTAACTACCAGTTTGCAAGAAATACAGGGGGAAAGGACACCACAGGGACAAAATCTGCAAAATTCAGAATGTGGAAAATTCTACAGAACAAATGATCATTACTCTTTAGCAAATAAACTGCCAGAAAAAAAGGGGAAGAGGAAGGAATCCACAGATTTTTAAAAATCAAATGTGATGTGGAGACTTTGTTGAGAGGAATCAACTGAAAACCATATAAAATTTCTGAGGCAAGTGAGTAAATTTGATATTGAATGTTTCTTTTATGTTATTACAGAATTATTGTTAAATTTGTAATACTAGGGATATTGAAGTTGTGTTGTTTTTCAAAGCCCTTATATTTTAGATATAATTCATATTTCCAAAAAGTTTATTCTTAAATATTTGTCACCAAAACAATATGGGGTCTGGAATTTACTTCAAAACAATCCTAAGAACTGGGAGAACTATATATTAATAATTGTTGACTCTGGATCATTAATACACGAGGGTTCACTATACTAATCTAATATATGTTTGAATGCAAAGATTGGGTACTCCAAGTGAAGTAACTAATCCTTTCTGACCACCTGTCTGGTCACTGAAATCATTAAAGGCTGAAGACAACTAGTCACATAAAGAAGCATAGGGCGGCCGGGTGCAGTGGCTCGCGCCTGTAATCCCAGCACTTTGGAAGGCCAAGGCGGATGGATCACTTGAGGTCAGGAGTTCCAAACCAGCCTGGCCAACATGGCAAAAACCCGTCTGTACTAAAAATACAAAATTTAGCTGGGCCTGGTGGCGCACGCCTGTAATCCCAGCTACTCGGGAGACTGAGGCAGGAGAATCACTTGAACCCCCGGGAGACAGAGGTTGCAGTGAGCCAAGCTCGCACTACTGTACTCCAGCCTGGGTGACAGAGTGAGACCTCATCTCAAAAAAAGAAAAAAAAAAAAAAAAGCAGCACAGGGCGTTAGAAGAAGCCGTCACGATCAATGTCAACTGGTGCATACAGCTTCACGGAGAGAAGGAGCTTCCAAGGGTAAAATCTGGGTGGGAAACAATGATCAATTGTAAGAGACCCCTGTAGCTGTTGCTGATTACCAAGGAGAGAGTTTAGTAAACGAAAAAGCCCCGGTCTGGAAGTTAGAAGACCGCCAACACCTAGTTTTGTAATCTCGGACTCATAACTTCTGTAGATTTTGGAGCATAAAAGCACAGGAACTGAAGTAAAAAATAACGACAATAATTTTGTTGTGGGTGCCCGCTCTGCACAGCTTTGGATACATTATCCTATTTACACCTCACAACCCAATGAGGTGTTGTGGGCGCTTGATACATACTTTTTAAAGGACTACTGAATAAGTTAGGCGTCAGTATATGATACCAGTTTTCCCATGGGGTGAATGATTAAGATGTTACAGAGGCCGAATATCTCGTTTAAGAGTGACTTGGTCTAGTCAATATTCCAGGATTATTTAACAGGAAAGAATGCTTTGAGCACTCAATTGCATTGGACTGTACTGGAGACAGGGCTGGGAGTTGGGTGCGAGACACTGGAAAATTTAAAATCGTTTCCTCAGGCCTACAGTTTTCCGATCGCCTGCAGCACCTTCTATCTATACATCACAGTCTCAGGAGGATTTTCAGCCCTTCATTCAGTGCCAATCCTTTAGACCGTGATCTCTCCCGCGCCGGCACCCAAACACCTCCACCCCCAATCTCCGCCCCTTCTCCCGTTGCGCACAACCTGTGGGCTTCAAACTACATCTCCCATAAAGCCGCGGGAAGGCCCCCCTGCCACCCCCAGATCTCCACCGGAAGTCGGGAAGGCTGCATCCGGCTCCAGGAAAAGCGAGTGGGATATCCCAACCTTTTGACTGCATCCTGGTTGCCTCTACTGTGGTCACCTTTGGGTTAGTAAAAGGAGTGGGGAGTCAGTCGTCTCATTGTCCCCTCTGGGGGCGGTGACCAGTTCCCTGGGCTCTTTGGTTCCCGCGCTGCCCTGCGTGGCCCTGCCAGGTTGTGTGGCGCAGCCTCGTAGTGGTTTGGTGGGCGCAGGCGCGGGAGCCAGGGACGCATTTGCAGGGGCTCCCGGGACAGGGCGGAGGCGCAGGCGGTCCTGAGGTTGGTAGAGTTTCCTGCCCAAGCTGAGATGGGGAAAAGAAAGCGCTACTTAGGGTGTGATTTCACCTCGAAAGAAGGAATCTCACAGTAGTGGCAAGAAAGTAAAATATCTCAAGGCATTTTACCATTTTCAGAGACCGTGCACGGGTGGCGCTTAACTGGTCTGGAGTGCCCAGGGAGTGGATGAAATTCATTAATTGATGGTCCGTTACTTCAGTGACAGAGCGATATTTGAGGTCTGTCCTGTCCCATTCGGTCTGTGTGAGCATGCGGAAGTCATGGGCCCCGGGTTACATGTCAGTAAAAGTGGATGTTGGTTTGTTAAAAATTTATGTCCCTTTAAATCTAATATTCTTTTAAATGATTTCTCGGAATAGTCCTTGAGCTTCTTGGAAAACAGGGGCAGCACTTTATTCTTCCTTCAAATCTTTACCTTCTATAACCTGTCAATGAGAATTGAAAAAGTAAATCAAACAGTAGAATCGGGTGTTAGACTTTATGTGCTTCTCTGGAATGAATAATGGTACTATCTCTAGATGGCTTTTCTGCTGGGAAAGCTAGAGGGAATAGTGTACACTTTCCACTTCCTGTCTCCACAGAATAGCATATGCATAAGCATTGCCCTGGAGGTAGTGAATGACGCTGTATTTTTGAAGGACAATTTTGCAGTCACCTGGCGTGGCCTGTGAGAATGTGAGGGAGTGGCGGTGACCCCAGAACATAGGACAGTGAAATATTATTCAAACTAAATCTAGCTGAAAATACTATAATATGGGTTTTTGGAAAATAAGAGAAAGACAATTTGGAAGGGAGATCAGTACAGGAGCTGTACAGCAGTGATTCAAAATAAAGTCCTGAAAAGTGATAGCTTTTGTTATGCATAGTATTTTTAACGTATTTAGAAATTTCAATATGAAAGGAATAGCGAAGTAAATTCTAGAATAAATCAAAAATTATTCTCTCATGTTGATATTACTTCTGGTAATTTAATTTCTAAACAAATTTCCACTGTTAGGTTTCATCCAAGTGTTTCCATGACTGTGAGCAGTTTTAACCTATTTATAAGCAGCAGAAAGACACAAATACGAAAGGTGAACAGCTCCAAAATGAGACAATTAATCTTTACTCCTTGTTTTCCCTAAATTTTGTTCATACTATTCCTGCCATGCAATTCAACAGCCAGATCGCCCTTTCAGAACCCAGGAGACGGCAGCTATCAAAAACTGTGGGCTATAACCTTTCTGTCTTTTTAGCTTAAAAATCTTATTGCTTAGAATGATAGAAATGTTGTTAGAATCCCAAATCTTAATAGCATTTCATAGAAAGAAGAATTATACCTTAAAAAAATACTTTGAGAAGTTCACAGACAGTTGAATCATGAACCATTTTTACCATTCTCCGCCGCCAAAAAAAAAAAAAAAGACAAAAAAAGCTCAGTTTGTGCTCTATCATCTGCAGTCCATGATTAGGCAATATTTAAGAGGTATGGGACAATTATTTCGGGTTTTTTTACCCCACTGAAACAAAAGGTGACAAAGCAGATAAAGTTAATGAGTTTTAAAAGCTGCTCTGATTCAAGGACAACAAAGTGACCAACAGAACTGTCCAATAGAACCAAAAATATATGGTCATCTGATTTGTGACAATATTTGTCTCAGTGTAGTAGGACAAAGATGGTAATTTCAAGAATAATGCGGAGTAATATGGATTATGCATTGGGTAAAAACGTATCTTGACCCCTACCTCATGCCGTGAACAAAAATAGATCCTAGATGGATTACAGAATTAATTGTGCAAGGTCAAACAATAAACTGTTTTCCTGTGAAACTTAGAAAGTCTCTGCCTTCCATCTGTTTTAATGCTCTCCCCCTCCTGTCCCCACCCCATCGTGAAGTCCCCTCTGGTCTACCCTAAATACCTCCTCCTTATATGTTACCTGGTTCCCCCTCCCAAGGATATAGCCCCCTCATCTGTACTGTCAGAGCTCTTTATTCATTATTTTCCCCTCGTCTGTACTGTCAGAGCTCTTTATTCATTATTTTGTGTAAGTCCCATGGGCATATAAATTGTGTTGTATTTTATAATTCTAAACTGATAACATTTTGAAATTGAAATGTATGCTGTTTAAGGATTGCCTTTTGAATAGTATACTGCCTTGGAAACCATTGCTATTATTCTAACAATATCATTCATTGATAAAAAAGCAGTTGCAAATAAGCTTTTTCCCCTTATTTTCCTTCTTTTAAGGAAGAAATGTCTTCTGTAAAAAGAAGTCCGAAGCAAGAAATAGTTACTCAGTTTCACTGTTCAGCTGCTGAAGGAGATATTGCCAAGTTAACAGGAATACTCAGTCATTCTCCATCTCTACTCAATGAAACTTCTGAAAATGGCTGGACTGCTTTAATGTATGCAGCAAGGAATGGGCACCCAGAGATTGTCCAATTTCTGCTTGAGAAAGGGTAAACATTTTAGGCTGTACCACCTGAAAGGGTTTGTGGTTTAATTTCTTTGTTACATATTTACTTTAAAATTTTGCTTGTTTCCATATTTATATTGTTGAACTATTAAATAATTCATTGGCTAATTTATGTAAAAATGTAGCACAATTTTTCTAACTTAAAACTTTGTAACCTTTTTCATTGAGAAATTATTTCTTTATAGCAAAGCAAATTTATGAGGAGTCTAATTATAAATTTTTCTCCCAAATAGAAAATGCAGATCTCACTATGACTACCAAGGACTTCTTGTTAGAATTTTGGTATCTCTTTATAGTGCATAAAGCTTAATACTGTTTTATTTTGTAATTATCCAGAAAGTGTAAGTATCCACTGTCTCTAACTTTTTGTCATTTATGATTGTTCTTTTAACCTTCCCAATAGTAAACTATGTAACAAAAGAAAAAAATCTATGTAATCATTAAAAAGAAGGACTTTAATGTGCATCTGGAAATATTTTATTGAAATAAATACAGGAGAAAGTGTTTACTTCCTATTTTACTTTTTCTCCCCAATTTTTTCTTCCATCTATAGGTGTGACAGATCAATTGTCAATAAATCAAGGCAGACTGCACTGGATATTGCTGTATTTTGGGGTTATAAGCATATAGCTAATTTACTAGCTACTGCTAAAGGTGGGAAGAAGCCTTGGTTCCTAACGAATGAAGTGGAAGAATGTGAAAATTATTTTAGCAAAACACTACTGGACCGGAAAAGTGAAAAGAGAAATAATTCTGACTGGCTACTAGCTAAAGAAAGCCATCCAGCCACAGTTTTTATTCTTTTCTCAGATTTAAATCCCTTGGTTACTCTAGGTGGCAATAAAGAAAGTTTCCAACAACCAGAAGTTAGGCTTTGTCAGCTGAACTACACAGATATAAAGGATTATTTGGCCCAGCCTGAGAAGATCACCTTGATTTTTCTTGGAGTAGAACTTGAAATAAAAGACAAGCTACTTAATTATGCTGGTGAAGTCCCAAGAGAGGAGGAAGATGGATTGGTTGCCTGGTTTGCTCTAGGTATAGATCCTATTGCTGCTGAAGAATTCAAGCAAAGACATGAAAATTGTTACTTTCTTCATCCTCCTATGCCAGCCCTTCTGCAATTGAAAGAAAAAGAAGCTGGTAAGAAATGAATGCTGCTTTTCATTGGTAAAATCTGGTTTTTAGAATGGAGTTGGAGTTGTATGTATTTGCACTTGCCAGGGGCACTCTTTTTCCAGTAAGCAGTGAAATTAGACTGTCTTCATCAGAAACCTCCTAAAGTTCTCACCCTAGGGGACTACTCTCCTGGGCAGTTAGTAGTTCTAATCAGCCCAGACTGATTTCCTGAGAATTAACCCTGGTGCATGGTGATCTCATTTGATTCTTCACTGAATAATTCTTGAGTTCCTGCTACACACAGAACATGATGGCAAAGATGTTGCCTGTTTTGATTTGTTTTGTATTCTGTTGATGGGGCTTTTTATGTCATGGTAAGAAATTGGGGTTTGATTCTAAAGCCATTTAAATGTAACCTAACCTGTGTTTAAAATATTTTTTTTAAAAAAACACTGCACACTGGCTGCATCATAGAGCATAAATTGTACACATGTAAGTAAGTAAGTGTGAAAGTTGGGAGTCTTGTTAAGAGGGAATTGAGTATTACAATTGCCGAAGTAAGAGATTGCAATGGCTTGAGTTAGAATGGAGGCAGTGGAGATGGAGACAAAGGGAGAATTTGAGATATTCTTGGGGTAGAATGGATAGGGCTTGATCTGTAGGTTGAGACCCTTATAAGTGAGAGATGGTGGTAATATGGCATGAATTAAGGTACTGATAGTAGAAATTGAGGAAAAGAGTGTATATGCAAGATAAATTTTGGAGAGAAAATCAGTGGTCTTTGCTATTGAATTGGATATGGGATATATAATAATGAAGGAAAAGATTAAGAATGACTGCTAGGCTAGAGACTTTAATAATTTGGTATATAGTGATACCATTTCTCAATAATATAGGATGATGGGTAGAGCAAGGAAAGCAGGACAGACTTGGATTAAAAAAACAAGAGTTTACTTTTGGGCATACTAAGTTTTAGAAATGGACGTTACAATCAGATGTCTGAACTGGAAATACCCATATGGCAGTCATCAACACGAAGATACTTAAATCCCAAAAATCTCCTGAGATTACTTGGAGAGTTGAGAGGAAGCAAGAAAAACTCAGAATAAGACCTGAATCCCCCTAAATTTAAAGGTAAGCTGCAAGCAGGAGAGCCATCAAAGGAGTTGGAAACAGTGTGGCCATGAGGTAGGAACAGACCAATAGGCCTCAGGGAAACCAAGACAGCAGAGTATTTCCAGGAGGGAGTGGTCAAATGTATTGAATGCTGTTATGAACTTGAGTAAGATGAAGGCAAAGTGTTTTTTTTGTTTCGTTTTGTTTTATTTTTTAAAGAATCTTTGTCTTTGGTAATATGAAGCTATTGATGAACTTGACAAGAGAAACGTCAGTGGAGTGAAAGGAACAGAAACCAGATTATGGTAGATTGATGAGTTACTGGGAAGTTAGGAATAGGTCACTTGTCAGTGACCACCTTCCTTTAAGGTGATAGAAGACCTTCCAGAGACTGCTTAAATATCTCCTCAAAGTCTGGTGTGGTATGTTTTATTCTCCACACCTGTGGATAAATCATCAAACTTTTTAAAGAAAATTTATTTTCTTTAGACATATATACATTATTTTAAGATCAAAAAGATCTGATAAATGAGCTAGTTGCTTGCTTTTTTCCTGTGTAGGAAAACTGAGGCTTTTTAACTCACTTGCTCTATAAGTTTACACAGTTACTTAACTTTTCTGTGACTCAGTTTACTCCTACAGAAAATGATAATAATAGTACCTATCTTCTTTAGGGTTGCTCTAAACATTAAATAATCTATATAAAATTCCTTGCATGATGCTTGGCACATTGTAAGTACTCAACAAATGTTAGCTTTTCTTATTGTGATGATTCTGAAATTATGTAAATACCCTAGTGTAAGTTACATACTATAAGGTTATGTAGCAGGCAAAAATGTAATGTTGTCTATTCATTGCAACTGTTTTATTTATTTTTCCCAGTTTAAATGATGTTAGAATTTTTATTATTATTTTGTTCATTTCAAGAATCTGTAGACCAAATAATGTATTTTAGGGAGGGTAACTTTGTCAAGCATTTAAAACACAGCATTTCTAGTCTTATTGCCTCAACTGTAATATTTCTGGCCAGGTCATATTAATTTTTTTTGAACTACCAAAGTAAAACCTATAGCTAAAGTGTATATATTTTAAGATT
Source organism: Hylobates moloch (assembly GCF_009828535.3). Taxonomy (NCBI): domain Eukaryota; kingdom Metazoa; phylum Chordata; class Mammalia; order Primates; family Hylobatidae; genus Hylobates; species Hylobates moloch. The sequence goes on from NW_026652281.1 coordinate 44,998,772, forward strand.
TATCCCATTAGGCATTTTTTGGTAAACAAAGTTAACCATGAATGTAGTAAATGCAGTGTGTTTTATACTGTGTACATGCAGTCTCCAGTTGAAAACAGGTTGTGTTCCGCATGGCATGGAGCATCAATGGCATAGTCACCAAGAGAGTGGTGATAGCCTCCTACAGTTTCCTAGTAATATTTCCTTTAGAGTACAAATCTCACTTAAGAACTGACGTTGTGGTATATTTTTATTAAAATCACTATTGTAGAATCACTGTTTGTAAACTTACTCTACACTAGAATCATGAATACCCCAAATTTTAAAATCACCTACAGTAAAAGCCTGATCTAATATAGGATGTAAGATAGATGTTAGTACGTCTATCTTATATGAAAGTTATATTTTATTCAAACTAAAAAATCTAATTTTTGTAATCCAGAAAATTAAATCTTTTACTTTAAAAGAAAAATACACATTATAAAAATAGAAATACTAAAACCCCTGATCACACAGCTATTCTTATTGTAGCTTGAGAACATTTTACTTATATATTGATTTTAATTTCTTACAGAATTAAAATTTTTGTGCTTTTCTTTTTTTTGAAGGGGTTGTAGCTCAAGCAAGATCTGTTCTTGCCTGGCACAGTCGATACAAGTTTTGCCCAACCTGTGGAAATGCAACTAAAATTGAAGAAGGTGGCTATAAGAGAGTCTGTTTAAAAGAAGACTGTCCTAGTCTCAATGGCGTTCATAATACCTCATACCCAAGAGTTGGTAAGCCCTTTATTTTATATCTCAGCCACGTGGATCTTGGGGAATAGGATATTCTGGAAAGAGAAAATTTGTGAGGAGCTAAAAGTTTTCCTTTTTATGGAAAACATGTCTAACCATTAAGAATGTAAGTGTTAAAGTGTTACATACTTTCATGATTTTTAAGTAAAAAGCATGGTACATCAATAGCCATTTCTTAACTTTGGGTTACTCACTATGAATTTGATATGTTATGATACATGATTTCAAAAGCCAACCAATTTGGCTCTACTTAGTGGAGGAAAAGCCCCAACAATTTATTGCCTGTTTGAGGCATTACCAAAGCAGTACAGTCTGGCACTAGCTTTTCATTATTGTTAATGTCTGCCTGTATTCTCTCTTCTAATTGCTGCCCTGAGTCTGCTGTAGGTTTGGAAATCTGATAACCCAGACCTTTAAAACTGTGTGAAAAAAGGATAGATAGGCTCAGCAACACCTGAGGAGGCCTCTCGGGAGAAAAATACACGGCTTAGTGACATCTGTTTTTGTTGCTCAAGAGCCTTTTACATTTAATTCCTAGTCCTTAGTCATGATATAGTGAGAAGAATTTGCTGAATTAGTAACTTCTAGAGAGATGAACTGTTACTTAAATTTTATTTAATGACTTAAATCTAATAATAGAACCACATTAGCTTTTAAAAACATTTTGTTAAGGGTTAGGATGGGAGAGGGAAATTAACTATTTACTGTGGTAAAATTTGAATTTTCCTTATTTCCATGTATTACCTACTCAAATTTTTTTCCCATTAAAAAGTAATAATACACCTAACATCCGTAAGTACAGAATAAATGTTGCTGTTAAGACTAGGGGAAGATGGACAAAAATGGTCTTCTTCTAGCTTACTGTCACTATTCTATACAATTTCCCTGAGATATTCTATTATCAGCTACATTAGGGCAGAAAGAAGCAATCTCTTACAACCAGACAAAAGTTCTATCGCTATAGGAGATATACCTTTATATTATCCTATCAGACAGTGTTTGTACAATGAATCTAAATTCGTTTTTCCTGCCATTCATGTATCTGATCTTTTTTTTCAACAGATCCAGTAGTAATCATGCAAGTTATTCATCCAGATGGGACCAAATGTCTTTTAGGCAGGCAGAAAAGATTTCCCCCAGGCATGTTTACTTGCCTTGCTGGATTTATTGAGCCTGGTAAGCCATTTCTTAATAATTTATATTTAACTTATAATTTCAAAATATGAAGTTTAGGTAACATTTGAGAAATAATCTCTGATAAATTATGTTATAAAACTGGGTTATTTTAAGGTATTTTAAACTTGATACAATTTTAATAATATAGTTTAAGCATGTAATTCTCATGTTTTATATGAGAATCATATAAATTACTTTTCCTGGTAATTTGGTCTGCTTTGTTAAAAATTCAGTATTTGCTCTTTGATATGTTGCTCTTGACCCAGGTATCTAGGTTCCACCTCATTTCCTTCTGTACTAGACGCAACTGTCACCTTTTCGAAGAGGCCTTACTTGATTGCCCCAGATACATTAGTTAGCCCCCATACCCTGCATTCACAATCCCTATCATCCTGCCTGATTTTTCCCTATGGCACTCATCATCACCTAATATAGTATGTATGTATGTATATATGTACTTACTAATTTATTATCTGCTGTTTCAAGAATATAAATTTCATAAGCACAGGGACTTTATTTTATCCACTGCTGTATCTGAAACCCTCATAGCACATGCCTATAGCACATGTAGTAGAAAGTCAGTTAATGTTTGTGGAGTGAATGCATGTATCTAATTAATAAATGTTTTATCTCAATTTCAATTTCCAATATTTGCATTGCTAGATAATAATAGTAAACATATAGTATCAGGCTGTGTTTTGGAGGAGGATCATATAATATATATAAAAGAGTATCAGGCTGTGTTTTGGAGGAGGATCATATAATATATATAAAAGAGTATCAGGCTGTGTTTTATATATATTTTTCATATGATCTTCATACAACCTTATAAAATACACTATTTCAGTGATTTTGCAGATAGGGGCATTAAGGCATAGGGACTAAACAATTTGCTCAAGATCAAACAGCTAATAAGTGATAAGGAAGGGATTTAAGTCTGGTCATGTTGGCTTCTGAGTTCTTGCTCCAAATCACTGTGCTGTCTTTAGCAGTTCTAGATCATTGTCTTAACTTCTGGGTAGTAATCCACTCATGAATATTCCACTATTTATCCATTCTGCTGATTGCACATTTAGTTTATTTTAAAGTTCTTATTACAAACAGCACTGCAATTAATATTTTTATACTTCTCGTGCACATTTGCAAGAGTTATCTAGGTTATATACATAGAGTAGCACCACCAGCTCATGTGATATGAGCATCTTAACCTTTTCTGTATATTGCCAAGTTGTCTCTGAAGTGTTTCTGCCAATTTACACTTCCTCCAGCAGAACATGAAATGCTCCATTATTCCACATCTTCACCAAGTTAGGATTTTCAGACTTTTTTGTCATTCTGAGGGGTGAATGAAATCGTGTCTCGTTTTCATTTTCATTTTCTTGCCGATGGGACATCTTTTTTCAAATGTGTATTAGGCATTCAGTTTTCTCTGAATTTTATATGTTTATCTTTTACCTAGTTTTGTTTTCATTGTTTATCCTTTTTTATTCATTTTAAGAATTCTTAAATATGTAGTATATGCTAATCTTTTGTTAGTTATGGTTTTGCAAATACCTTACGCTAGTCTATAATTACATTTTTACTATGTGTGTTCTTTTGATTATTATAAGTTGTTAATTTTCGTGTAGGAAATTTATCAATCTATTTGAAATAGAAAGCTATATTTAAAATATATTTTGCTAAATACAGCAATATTTAGCAAAATATTTCTAAACTTCCAGATTTTACTTGGAAATGATTTTACTTAGAAACAACTTCCCCTGTTCTAATTCTTAATTCCAACAAATTAGAAAAATAAAGTACATTTATAGGCATCACTTATCATAGCAGAGTCAGCAGTCATCTAGAGGAAAACAATTGCTTAGAAAAAGTATTAAGTTTCATCTTACGTAGTTTGTAATCTTTTAATGACCTGAAAAGAGTTACCTGCAATAATTGTTTGACAACATAATAAAAAAAAAGTTTCAGAATTTTAGTGTGAAAGAGCTATATGTAAAAATCATGTAATTTGTAACTATTTTGTGGACAATATATACATGAGATAAGATATAAAGTGTTTGCATAGTGTTTAACCAATATTAGGTATTGGATATTTTTAGATGGTATCATTATTTTTAAAATGTAACTGACAAATTTGTACCTTAAAAAAGTGAAAAGTTTATTGTTGGCATTTTGATATTCTATATGTGGTCATGTACTTTAAAAACATTATGTTTTCTTCAATTACAGTCTAGTTTTAGGCTTCTGCTTTCTGATTATTTGAATTGGGTTTCTGTCCAAAGTGATTTCCAGATGTTTGAACCATTCAGGACACAAAATGTCCAGGGCATGTTCATCAGCAACTTGTTCTTTTGCTCCATTTCATTAGGAGAGACAATAGAAGATGCTGTTAGAAGAGAAGTAGAAGAGGAAAGTGGAGTCAAAGTTGGCCATGTTCAGTATGTCGCTTGTCAACCATGGCCAATGCCTTCCTCCTTAATGATTGGTTGCTTAGCTCTGGCAGTGTCTACAGAAATTAAAGTTGACAAGAATGAAATAGAGGATGCCCGCTGGTTCACTAGAGAACAGGTAAAGTTCAATTTAATTTCCTTCTTCTATTAATTGTTCCCTGACTGTATTGGTTTGGTCACAGAGCAAGGATGCATATTTTCAGCAAGTTGAATGATGCCTTTGGCCCTCTCATTATACATGGATTACATGGTAATTAGTAATTCCATACAGGAGGAGTATGTTTCACTAATTGATCTATATTAACTTATTCTGTGAGATTTTTCTAGTAAAGATGATCCTGTACCATTTCAAATTTCAGATTCCATTCCTTCACATCAGTAATAATACCTATCAGTGGGTTTAGATAAACATTAATTCATAGATGAGAAACAGGAATATTCTTAGACATTTTATATTTTAGTTTATAACATTAAAACAAGTAGCTCTCAAAAAACATCAGTAAGTGCTTAAAATTTTCAGAAAGTTCTTACTCATTTTAAAATGTACTTAAGGACAAGAATGACATAACTGTATAATAAACATACACTTAAAATAACTTTTTAAAATGCCATTCCTAAATAATATATTAAAAGATAAATTACTCATCTGACCTGAAATTCTGATAAATTGCCTGCATAAAATTAATTTTATTCTATGCTTAATCCTAAAAGATGGAAATTAGATTATTGCTTATTAATTTTATAAAAAAGAATCTGTTTCAAAAGTTGGCTTTGCTTAGAAATTAAGTGTGGAGCGTACATTTTGCTTTTTCGTGATGTCATTTTCATAAGGGAATGTGTCTTTCTGGAACATTTTAAAAATTGAATCACTTACTGAAGCAATTGAAAATGCTGTCCTAAATTTTGCATGTTGAGGCTGGGTGTGGTGGCTTATACCTGTAATCCCAGAACTTTGGAAGGCCAAGGCAGGAAGCTTGATTAAGCCCAGGAGTTTGAGACTAGCCTGGGCAACACAGGGAGACCCTGTCTCTACAGATAATTTTAAAAAAGTTAGCCAGGTGCACCTATGGTACCAGCTACTTGGGAGGCTGAAGCAGGAGGATCGCCTGAGCCCAGGAAGTCAAAGCTGCAGTGAGCCATGATCGCACCACTGTAACTCCAGTCTGGGTGGCAGAGTGCAAGACCTTCTTTCCAAAAAAAAAAAACAACTTTGCGTGTAAATATGGATGTTGTCACTTTCTGCTGCTATTCACTGTAAAACTCATCACATTTTAATTGAATTATGTAAGCATGGGAATAGTATTTAAATATGACAGCTTTGAAATCCTAACGCATTCTATTATGGTGTGTTTTAGGTCCTGGATGTTCTGACCAAAGGGAAGCAGCAGGCATTCTTTGTGCCACCAAGCCGAGCTATTGCACATCAATTAATCAAACACTGGATTAGAATAAATCCCAATCTCTAAATCTAAGAACAAAGCTTTGAGTATTATTTAATAATTTCTAATAACACTCATTCTTCAAGTGATATTAGAGATTATTCAGTACTCTTGAGAGTGTCACAACACAAAATATCATGTTGGGTTTTCGAAATATTTTCAAAATGTTCTGTCTTAATCACAAATTCGTATTTTTACAAATTTTTTAAATATTGCCTCAGATTATGTTAAATCTGGGTCAGCCTTCTCTGAACTTTTTCTTTCTTGGTTTCTTTTCATCCTTCACAGTTTTATCTCACAAAACCATTTTTCTAATAAGAGACATCATGTTGGAAAGATGTTCTAGAAATGTGCATAAATTTCAGTGCCTCTTGTATGCATTAAACTGATGACAAAGAAAGTTCCTGATTTGAGAAATGAAACAAAGTAATTTTAATGAATTTTTAGCTTGTATTAGCTTGAGTTAGCTTGCATTGATTTTTCAGTCCTTTTGTTACCTTTAAGTTATCAATATCTGGTTTTTGTTCATCTCCCCATTGTAGTCCCACTTCCTCTTTCCTGGGGGTTCCATTGTTCTAGCAGTGGAGGTGTTACAGTGTTGCCACTCGTCTAATTTGACCAGTGTTAAGAATTTTCTAATTTAATAATTTAATAGTGATCTCAATACCACACCCTTATGGAAGGAGAAAAGCATAATATTATATCTGGGACCTCTCTTTTAGACCTAAAATTAATTAACACATCTACTTATATGTTACTTATACCTAAAGCTGTTATTAAGACAAATCAAGATTGTCTGCTTTTGCACTGAAATTAAACTTGAAAGGAATTCTCATCAAAGGTCAGATATTAAATAAGTCCCAGGCAGATTTACATATTTAATTTAAAACATTGGCTGTATTTCATTTTGTGATGAGTGATGTATCTGTTTTAGCAAAAAATTGTATAATCATTACCAATACTATTTATTATGCTCAAATATATCTTGGCTTTGACCTTATTTCAACACATTCTAAGAAGCCTTGACAAAATAAGTATATTTTAAGCTGAATCAGTAAGATTCTAGAGAAAGCAAAACATAGTAGTTCACAATTTTGCAACATAGAAAGTCACATTTTGAAAGGCTATTTTGAAATTGATTTAATAGCTATTATAGTTTATGAGTATCAAAATTTGTATAATTTGGATCTTTACTAATGTATGCTAGAGCTAGAAGAGACCTTAAGGATAATATATGAAATTAGCTTTCTTTATTTCATAGATAAGGAAAAAGAAATTGTGAAAGGTGAATTTACCTAATTAGTGAAAGTTACATAACTAATTAATTACAAGTCTGTACTATATAATGCAGAGGACAATTCTCCCTGTAAAAGGAACTAGAAGCTATTACTAAAAATATATATAGACAAAATTAAAAGAAGGAATGATAAGAATAAATTTAATTTACCAAATATTAAAATTTTAGATACTTAACATTTATTAAACTTAAAGATAACTGTCAGATAAAACTTTATTTTACTAATGAGCAGTGATTTTCTTAGGAATTGATGAAGGCTTATTGGTATCAAGAATTTAAACCAAATTAAAACTGATACAGGACATTTAGATACACAATAAAATTTGAGCTACATAAGTATATAGAAAATAATGTACCTTGATTATTATGAAATAGAGCGTCTTGAAATTGTTTTACTCCAAATGTACTTTTTAACACTTACAGATTCTAAGATTATATTGTAAAATTCCAGGTTTTCATAATGTTAAAATAGGAAAGTAGGATATAAAGTATCAACAAGTGTAGTTATACATTTTGTTTTGGATATTTAATCCTTACTTGGGGAAAAATCAGCATCTAAGTAAATTATTATTTTAATAACAACTCTTAAATTGCCAACCTCTGAGAGGTGAAAAGCTATGTAAATAGAAGGAATGGCCAATTCAAAAGAATAGTAGATGTGATAGTGCCATGAATGTATTCTACTGGAAATGAATGTAATAATACATTAAATTTTTAAAATCTATTTTGTTTATTGTGTGTGTGTTTAACATGTTTTGACAAGTGTCTTGAAAAATGAGAAAAGCTGGATTTCAGTCGTTAACCTGTTTCGAATTGATATGTACAAGAAATGCAAAAGCCTTTTTAAAAGTGTCTGTGTTTGGGAGACTTAAAACTTTGATTTGAAACTTAAAATATAGTTTGGGGTCAAATACAGACTTATATATATATACACATACATATATAAAGTCAATAATTTTTGCTCTTCAGGATTAAAGTGATATATCTAATTATTTTTATTACTTGTCTAATACTGCTAATTGTTGGATTTTGATATTTTCACATGTTGATGGAACATGAAGAGTTAGAAGCCACATATTTTATTTAGTTGGAAAAATGAGAAATTCTTTTAAAGACCCAGTTAAGGATTTGGCTGAAGACAGAAAATAATAGAATAACAAAGGGAGAGACCGAGATGGAAGGAGGAAGAATAAGTGTGTTAATAAGCCAAATAAATTAAATCCCACGTAACAACAATAGATAGTTGGTCCTGGAACTGTGTTGCTAATGTGGTTACAACAAAATATTAGGTGAAGATGTTCTATAAAACAAATCCATTAATTATTTAGAGTAAAATTTTCACAGTGCAAATTTTATTAGGGCTGAGACCCAGTTATTAGGTTCTCAGAGAGAGGGAGGGAGGGAGGGGGAGAGAGGTAGGGAGAGAGAGGGAGAGAGGGAGGGAGAGAGGGGGAGAGAGAGAGAGAGAGAGAGGTGGGTGGTGGGTATTGAGTGAACTTTGTGTATTTGTTGAGGTTAAAAGGGGCTATCTCTATTAGAAAAGAAAATATGTAGGACAAAATAAATCCAATGTGCAAAATTAGGAGTTTCTGTCTTCAAATATATAAGATCTAGGTCCTGAGGCAAAGCAAGAGTAGTTGCCAAGAGGTTGGAAAAGGCAGGGAAGTTTGATATTCTCTGCAGATCGGGGAGGGTGCTTGATAAAGTGGGGGCAGATGCTTGAGAGCTTTAAGCTCGCAGGAGTAGATGAGAGACAGGCTGTATTTTGGGGCAGGGGTAATAATGTTGCCAAGTACCTGCATCTTCAAAATGAGTCATTGATTAGAAGAATTACTTGTGAACATAAACTAAATACTAAAAAATATTTTTTTCCTACACTATACCCTACCATCCTTCCAGGACAATCAGGATAGAATTCAAAAGAATTTCTGAAAGAGGGAGTGAAGTTTATTATATATGATAGATTTTCAAATAATTCCATTTATTTGCCCAAAACTAGAAATGGTCAAAAGGAAGGTCATTTAAATAATAAGGATGGCATAGGGAAAACAGGTAATCAGCAGCCTGAATTCTTGTTTGAGAAAAAAATGAATTTTCAACTATAGGATGAATATTTGGGCATGTTAATTGGGCTAAGAGGCAAATTACTCATTCTATTTTTACTGAAGGATATCCATCTATATAGTCGTATTCATTGGTGGAAGTAACACTTTTAACTTTATTTCTTCAAGACTACTCGTTTTTTGTTTTTTTTTCTTGCTAAGCAGTCAAAGCCATAGCACCAGACAACAAATACTCCTCCTTTTTGCAACTCCTGGTGTAGTGATAACGCTCCAGAATAGTGGGTCAGATGAGAAATTTTAAACAGATTTTAAGTTGGGGCCGGGGGAAACTTTCTCCTAATGGAAACATTTTTCTTTCTAACCAGAAGTCTGACAAGAGAGACAAACTCAGCATAAAGAATGAAAAAATGCCCTGGCTTTCCATTCCTGGCTCATGGTAACTATACCAGACAAACTCTTTGCCTCACCTGTGGAGGATTAAGAACATTCTTCTAACCACTAAACTTGTGAGGAGGTTTTATTTTTAGTAATGTGGAAGTTCCACCCAGCAGTAGAAATTGAAAGTGGTACTCTTGTTTATTTTAGAACAGAGTTAAGTGGACAAGTGATCTAGTCTGAAGTTTATTTTTGTTTAGTTTTTATCCTGCCCATTTCACTCTAGCCTGAAATCATCTATTGGGGCAGTGTGATGTTCCGAACATCTCAGTAGAGTACTTTATAAATATTTACTACTACTCTCAGGTAGCAGTGAGCTGAAGTCATCTCCATCAGTGGGGGTAAAAATTATTTAAAATGCCATTTATCCAACAGCTTTACTGCTAAGAGTTATTTTGCTTTTTCATTAGGTTTACTTGTGTTTATGGAACAAATTTGAATAGTACCAAGCAGTTTGGAGAATTTGGAACTCGAACTCCAAAGAAAAGATGCTCAAGGATGTGTGCAAATTCAAACCTAAGGTGCTTTGTTGGTCCCAACCATCATCCCTGCTCTATATCATACTGAGGGCTTCCATGGGAGTGTATCCACAGGTGGGAAGCCACTTGGAACCCTGTGTGTTCTGGGGTAACAGGAGAAAATATGCATGTATCTGTGTGGACCTCAAAGTTTTCATGGCTGTATAAATGTCTAATAATTATTATTTCCAAAAATACCATATTTTTCTACAAATTACTAGGCTTGCCATACCAATCTTTTTTTTTTAGTTCCCAGCCACTTCCTACATCCTCATGAAAAATAAACACATTTTTCATTCTATTAATAATGGTAAATTTATCATATAAATAGTTTTGTTTTATACAGTGAAAATAGTATATACATTCTCCTTGTTCAGTATATCTAACATCAGTACTAATGTAATTTTTGCAAATTTAGACTTCTGGACATTATAAAAGTTATTTTTTACCTGTTGTTTACAATATATTTCTAAGAATTACAGATCTCTATTTACAACAAGCTTTTAAGGAAGCATAACTGTTTAGCTTATTCTCATAATACTAGTAATTTTTACATATGACTTTATATATAGAAGGTTGACAGTTATTTTATCCTTAACCATAAAATGAATATTAGTATTATTATCCCCATTTTACAGTTGGCTAAGATGGGGTAACTTCTCAAAGTCATGGTGTTAATAGGAGAGCCAAAGCTTAAGCCCAAATTCTTTACCCCAGATCCTTTCCTTTCTTACCAGAGCTATCTTAAAGACGTTTCCTAATAACTCTGCATTAACAAAAGCACTTCCAGCCTCAGTTTCCTTCTTTAGTTTCCTAAATTTTGCTTATTTTTCAGGTTGAATCTTCTCTTGTTACTCTACACATTTCTGCAGGACATTCTTTGGATCCCACATTTCTGTCTCCAACTGTCCAACACACCTGCTTGGATGTCCCAGAGCCTCCCAAATACTGCATGTCTAAAATTAAATTATCTTTCCCCAAGCATCTTCCTGATCTATATTCCTGTATTATTAGAATATTGCCTAACATGGAAGTTGGGGCACTGTTTTAATTTGTCTGCTTTATCCCTTAACCCACTCTACTCCTCAGCCAAACAATCTCTTAAATCCTGTCTTTTTAATTTCTTAATACTTCTTGAATCTTGATATCTCCCTCTCTTTCCCTCTCCGTCTTCTCTTTCTCCCTCTGCCACCATCCTACTTAAGATCATTCATCTGGTTTCTGCATCAGCCTCCTACACTGGTCTCCCTACTTTCCAGTTTCACTCCCAATCAATTCTTCACACTGCAGCCAAGGAGATCTTGCTAAGGAACAATCTCATCTAGTCTTTGCCTTACTTAAAACCCTTCAAAATAATGCCCTTCACTGTCCTTGGACAAAGGAGAAGTCTAATTTCCTTAGCATGGCAATTTACCTCTTCCGTTTCAACTTTCATCATATTCCTTTCCTTCAACCTCTTATTATACCATGACTTATGTTCTTGGAGAGCCATAGACAAGCCTTCTAAATTTTTGTTATGCGTTAACATTCATTAAGGACCACCTGAGTAATTACGGCTAATTCCATATGTTACTAGTATAAATAGAAATAATTTTTCATTTATTTAACCTTCTAAACTGTACTTCTAAACTATATTTTCATTTACATATCTCATGGGATTAAAAAACTTCTATATCAGGAACTGTAACACTTATCCCAGTTTTACAAATGAGCGCACTGAATCTAAGAGAAGTCAAGTCAGTTTCCCAAGGTGAACATGGGATATGGAAACAGACTGAAATTTAAGTCTTCTGAATCAAACTCTATTACCTCTACCATACTATATGCCATACTGCTTCTGCCCCAGTCTACTACACAAAGGTAAATGAATTACCTAATATTTAGCCCAACCCATGTGAAAAGCTGAACTAGATCATCTAAGTTTTTTGTTTCTGTTTGGCTTGCCTCTATTTCATCTGCACCATGTGAACGTCATAGATGTGTTTAATAAATACCACTATCAAAATTCTGAAGCCACAAAAAGCACACAATGCATCATTGTTTACTAAAAGTATATTTGAATATAAACAGACTGTTAGGAATGGTTAGGACAGATAATAGACTCGTTAAAGGATGCGTGATCATGCCTCATGCTGCATAAGATTAAATATGCTAATCAGATTTTGGATTTAGAGAACCCAGATAAATCTAAAGTAGAGCAAGAAAAGGTACTCAAATCTTCAGCTTCTTGCTTTTTCGAAAATACATACTGCATTTTATCCGTGTCTCCTTCAGAACTGAGCAGTTTATGAAGGCTTTACCCAGGTGAGCTGATTATACATGCTTTTTTCTTCCTTTTTGAATGCCATATTCTCTGTTTTAATCCTTGCCATTCTAAATTAGTTCCTTGGCAAAGGATAATAGCAAAGGGAATATTATTTGAATGTTATATATGAAGACAATTTAATAATATTTCTTTCCAGTCACAAAATATCCAACAGCTGTTTGTAACTTACTTTGTTACCAAATTGACAGAATGGATACAGCCAAAGAAAATTCTAAATAATCAATGTGTTTAGGCCTCTTTTATTTATGCTAAGAAAGACATCATGTGCACATTTGAATAAGCACCATCCATATCCTAATTTGGTTATTTCAAGTAAATTGTGCATTTGGAAAGCAAGGAAAATGCAACTGACAAGCTAGGCTTCTAAACATAATTGAAATTCATTCTGAATGCAGGAAGGGTCAGTTTCATTTCAAAGCAGTAGACCTTGTTTTGAATTCCTATATTCTGCTTTGTATCCGTTGCAGCATTAGATTTGCTAATCACCAAAATGATTTTTTCATCTGTTTTAAGTTAGTAGAATTTTTTATTCATTAATTTTATACTTAATTTTACTTAAATAAATGTTTATATTTGTTTTTATATTAATTACTTACAACATTTTGATCTGATTTCGTGAAAGAAGACATTTAGGACATTGAAATTTCTTCTGTTACAATTGCAATTACTCTGTGATTTAGAACAATTTCATAGGCAAAATATTCTGGCCAGTATCTTTTTGTAAATAATACCAAATCAAACTGCAAAATAACCTATTTGCAACCTTGCTGTTACTTAATCTTTACATCTGGTTATTTTAAACAAATTGTGCATTTGGAAAGCAAGATTTTTTTAGTGACAACTTCCTATGATTTTTATGGAAATTTATACTTGCAATGAAAGACTCCTTTCACCATTAAGAATTCAGCCAGCTCTTTTTACCTTCCCCATGCTCACTCAGAATTTAAATATTAGATATTTTTTAATCTCCTTTTCCTCTCAGATAATTTAATTTTAGCTCGTTTATCTAATGTCAGATTAAAATTATGTTAAATAAGTATTCCTAAATTATATGTTTGGAAAATAAATTGAAAAATAAACCTTTATTATCTATATTTAAGATGTAATTCCCTTAGTTGCTAGCAATTGACCTTTTAATTATATGTAAAATCATCTAACTTCTTAAAGAAATCTGTACTAATCATGTGATGAAATTACAATTAGGATGCTTATAAGATAGTCTTGGTATCTTCTCTCTAGGGGAAAAAAAGCATCCACTGACCAAGTTTTCAAAAAGATCTTTAAAATGACACCAAGAATTTCACTGTATTGTTTCAGATCTTCAACTCTTACTAGATGTGATGACCCTTTCGTGGTCCCGGACTATTTTTACAAAAAGTAGAATAAAAATTCTGAATGTTGTCTGATTTGTGAAGATGTACACACACTACCCAAAATCCACTGATAACTTATTCTGATCCCATGAGACTGTAGAGACCTCAGTGAATTTGAAATGGAATCAGATGTTAGCACTGATTATCCGCCCAATTTAAAACCCTTCATAAAGTGATTAAATTAACCTGACAGGTTAATTCTAAGCATAATTTCCCATTCCCTCATCATTGGCCAGACTGCAATTTACATACTGTTTTATGACAGTGGGCAAAAATACAGCACAGTCAGTGGCTTAAGCTACATAAAAAGAAGGTCAGCAGGAAATAGCATAGAACATTTTAAAATAAATGCCTTTTTATTGCTTTCAAAAACATGCATTTGTTTGGATTAAGCTACAGAAATGTATTTACTTAAGTGAATAAGTAAGCATAGAAAATGTTTTAACATGGTGATTCTAAGATTGGAGATTTCTCCTCTAAATCTTTTGATTAAAGCCTCTTCAAAGCCCTTGTATCTTGTTTGCATTAATATTCTTATCAAATTATTTTTCTGAGGTAACACAATAATTTCAGAGTAATTCAAGTTACCTTGATTTATGAACAAATAATGAGATTTAGCACTGTCCAAAGTGCCCTAAATGTTGCTAACAATAATTGGCTCTTAATAATAGATAACATTGCCACTAAAATATTTTAAAGGTCATATTTACTATTTTCTTCTGAATGACTTGAAGTAGAATTAACATACAGCCATGTCTTAGGCTACCATGAGCAAAGCACAATTTTGCTTAGGGATAAGATATATTTTGAGTGTTTATTTTAAATATTTACTTGAGATTTTTCTTAATCTTTAGAATTTAGAAGGGTGGTTATACATCAGTTTTCCTTGATTCTAGACTGGAAAGGAATGAAGATATCACAGGGGTTCTGCTTTAAGGAATCGGAAACTCTCTGGTGTCAGCAGAATTGATGAGCTCTGCCCCTGGGAAACACCAACACAACTTCACTGAAAGAGTTACAGGGATTTCATGTTTTGGAGGAATTATACATAGAGGTTTCTGTTTGAAGGTATATTCAAATACTACTTCAAACTGAGCTTTAAGGTTGAATATTTCAAAATTAGGAGGGTGTCATTTAAACCCAGCAAGAGTTGACGATTCAGCAATTATTAAGTCTTTAGAGAAGCAGCTCTTCTGTAACATGGTTATTGAAGTAGTGTGGCTCCACTTCAATAAGCAAAAAAAGAGACAGCATTCCTCTTAAGAAAACTCAAAGGCATTACTCATTTAATTAATAGGTAAGGAAAGTCTTGAGCAGAAAAAAAGTAGTCCCTGAGATGTATTCAATTAGCCTTTTGTGCCTATTGCTAACTTTTACAAGGCATCTATTCATATATTTAAGTACATGTGTGTGCTTTATTTTTTCTTTCTTCATCTTAATGGAACTACACCTTCTTAGTAAACTTTTTATTATTTGAAATACATGTGTTAAAATGAACTTATCACTTCTTATTGTGGACTATAATTAGTCAAAGAGGAGTAATGTAAAATGTCACATAGGACTGAGTCAATTTTGAAAATGGGCTTTTCAAGATAGATTCTGAAACTCCCTGTGCTGGTCAAGGTCAGCGTAGGGGAAAACCATAATTACAGATTTCTCAGACCTAGCAATTCAAAAAATATATAGAGTAGCTAAGGTTCTAATTGTAATTGGATAGGGTGATTTCTCTTCATACAGTGATACTTAATTCATACATCATTCTGCATGTGGGATTAGCTAAACTTCCAGTCTAATAGTCATTCTGAAGCCAGAGAGGAAATGAAGCAAAGCAAAATACAGTTCTTCAGGGATTTCTAGTCTAATAATGTCATTATGATAGTACACAGAGTATGACTGCATCTTTAAAATCTTCTAAAGCAAGGGATGCACACCACTGCTGGAATGCACAATGGTTTGGAGTGGTGCAAGATGAGATATTTCCTTTTTATTATTTGTTTTTAATATGTGTTAGATATAACCCAGGATTTCACCTATATTATTGCCTAACATGAAGCTAAAGTAAAAGAAGAAAAAAAAAGAATAAAAAAACTATAATCAAATAACAGCACAGCTATTTTATGAATGTTGTAGAACTTGTGAAGGCAGTATGCAAATGACTGAAATTGGGAAACAATAAAGTTGTGTTCATTCATCCAACAAATATTTATTGAATACTGTGTTGCCTCCACACATATGGAATAGGAACATATCAAAATATAAGATAGACAAGGTCTTAGCCCTTGTGGATCCCACATTTTGGGTCATACCGCTAGTGGTTCCACAGAAGACTGGAATAACCTAAGGCTGTATTCACTGAGGTGTTTTATGTATGTTTGCTGAACCCAGTAATAAAGTTCCTCTGAAGCTCAGGGGGCTCAAGTCAACTGTGGAGCGGCCAGGGGTCTGGTTCAATTCCAGAATAAAGAATATGCCTTACAGATGCTGCAGCACTAAGGAAATGAGCTGATGGATCCTCCATCATAAATAAGACAAAACTAAATACCTCATTCATCCTGCCAAGTGCCCTCCTTCCAAACACTTCCACTACGCTGTTATTCTCCATGTACTTACCAATTGTTTCAGCTCTTACAGTTATACCCAAACTATAGGAACCCTTTGCTTCTGAGAAGCTGAATGTGAACACAGGAGAGCAAGCAATCAAAAAGACAACATGATTTGTCTTCTTACTCCAACAGCCCTGGCCTGCTAATCTGACTTGCTAGCTTTTTATCACAAGTTCCAGTTAGTACAAGATGAAAAAAGGATGTTGGTGAGCTAACACATAAGATTGATTTAGAACACAATTTGGGTAGAGCCTCTTCACACTGGGCTGAGAAAAAAATAAAAAGCAATCTATCACTGAATTTTCTTCCTAGAAGCTTGTTGATATAGAAAGAGAGAATCTTAAGCCAAAACAATAAAACAAAAAATCCAAGCCTTAGTGTGTGCAGTTGAGAGAGATGAGAAATGAGATAGAATAAAGTGAAACAATTCATAGTATAAGTTTCCTAAGGGCAGCCCTAGCCTAAAATCTTAAGGCTTTCAAAGATTTTTTGAATGAAGTTCCATTCTACCTATCCAATGGGATCTGCTTCAGCGGGATTTCTAATCAAAATCACTTGGTGTGTGTATAAGGGGGTGGGAGAGTGGGCACTCATTAAAACTGCATACACCTGGATCACCAATCAGACTCCAAATCTCTAAAGTGAGGGTCAAAATCTACATTTTTAGCAAGTTGCTCAGTGATTCTCAACCACATTCAAATTTGAGAATTCGTATGCTAAACGGTAAACTCCTTGAAATTTACATTATATTTACATTTTTACATCAAGTTCAGCTCGGAACTTTAAGCCCATAATGCAAAGTGCCAAATTCAAAGGCTATCTCTGTTGTAAGTACACTGGATTTTCCCAATTTTATCATTCCATAATAAAGTGAAAGAGGAAAGGGGCTGTCAGGAAGAGCCTCTACGTTTAACAGAGTAAAGCAATGAAAATCTTTCAAAAATCTTAAGAAAATTATTCACTTTCAGAACCTTACCATGGAGGAGAGAGAAAGTGAAGCAGCATCTCAGGACATGATTCTTGGGCAATTTGCTACATCTCCTCCCACTTTTCTCCAATAAGAAATCGGGGATTTGGATAGATGATCTCACACATATCGACAGTCAAACAACAGACATTTTGGAACTGTGAAGAGATTTTCTGGTATTACTGAATGTATCACACATTATTAGATACTACGCTAATTTGTCTTTTCATTTACTAATATCAATTTTTTCTTTCCCAATTCTTTAAACTTTAGAAATAGTAAATTCTACACTACACGATCCTCTTTTCTATCTGCATTTCATTTCCTCAGAGACTCTGACTTAATGTTTGTAGGGTGGGGCCAGGTACATTGGCTCATGCCTGTAAGTAATCCCAGCACTTTGGGAGGCCGTGGAGGACGGATCGCTTGAGGTCAGGAGACTGAGACCAGTCTGGCCAACATGGTGAAACCCCGTCTCTATTAAAAATACAAAAATTAGCAGGGCATGGTGGCGAGCATCTGTAATACCAGCCACTCTGGAGGCTGAGGCGGGAGGATCGCTTGAACCCAGGAGAAGGAGGTTGCAGTGAGCCAAGATTAGGCCACTGCACTCCAGCCTGGGAGACAAAGCGAGACTCCATCTCAAAAAAAAAAAAAAAAAAAAAAAAAAATTTATAGGGTGGGCTTCTTGTCTCTCCAAGGATTATCTTTATCCCTTAAGTTACATTTGATCAATTGTGAGTCAAATAAAGTGATGGCATTCCAACAAAGCTTACGGTTAAAGTTATTTTAGTATTGAAGTTTTTTATACCTATTCTTCTAAACTCAAGACCTTAAGCAATTTATGCTCCAGTGATCACCAAGGGCCTCTTCTGTATATGGACTTAAATACTCCCTGTATGCCTCAACAACCTGTGCATCGTATGCTTGGGGAAAGTAAAAATGGGTTTCATCACTTATGAGATTTGAATATTTCCATTAAAAATTTAAACTAATGGATTCAAACATGTATCCACACAAATGCATATAAATACAGATATAAATACATTTACTCATCAATGTTTTTCAACAGAGAGAAGGAGGTAAAAGTATAAAGAACAATTTGCAATAGGCACTGAAACAGCCTTCAATGGTCTAAACTAAGGCTTCTTACTTTCAAGACACTGGCAAACTATTCACTAAGAATTACTGATCAGGTCCCAGGTTTGTAAACAAGAAGCTGAGAGCAAGTCTGAAGTGATATATGGGCATTATTGAAACACCTGTTTTCCTGTATAACTCTTCTTATGCTCATACATATTTTTTTTTAATTTAAGGACAAATATAGTTTAAATCTCATGCCATTTAAAATCAGAATTGACAGTAATGGTTAAGTTTATACACTTTAAACATACTTTTAAAAGTAAATGGAAATTTTAAATTTTCTCCAAATATTTTTACACTTGAACTTTTCAGAACCTGTTTTACATATATGAATTTCCTTAAAAATATAGTACAGACAACATAGGTCAGGCACAGTGGCTCATGCCTGTAATCCCAGCACTTTGGGAGGCCAAGGCGGGCGGATCACGAGGCCAGGAGATCGAGACCATCCTGGCTAACACGGAGAAACCCCATCTCTACTAAAAATACAAAAAATTAGCTGGGTGTGGTAGTGGGCGCCTGTAGTCCCAACTACTCGGGAGGCTGAGGCAGGAGAATGGCAAGAACCTGAGAGGCAGAGCTTGCAGTGAGCGGAGATCTCGCCATTGCACTCCAGCCTGGGCAACAGAGCGAGACTCCGTCTCAAAAAATGAATAAATAGATAAATACATATATATATATATAGAGAGAGAGAGAGAGAGAGTACAGAGAGCATAGATGTAATGTTAAAATTGGGGAAATGAAGTCATAATAAGAATTCTTTCAGATTCTATAGAAAACTGAAGCCAATGGGAATTACAAAGAGTACTAGATGCTGTGCTACCCTGGAAGTTAAGCATTTAACCTTCTGAATTTATTTCATATTTAGTCTCTTTCTAGAATTTTAATAGCAATCATTATATCATTTTCTACTCTTTCGTGAGTCTTTCTCTTTTTATTGGTAATAGCACATTTCCTTTGACTGTTTCAAGGAAAATGTTTCAACTTAGCAATTGAAATTTTAGGTAATTTTTAGGTAATTTGTCAGAAAAATGACACCAGTAAAATTTTATAACAATATCTTTCCCCCCAAAAAAACTTTATCATCCAGATAAAGTAATACTGTGTATAACAGTATTACTGTGTAATTCTGCAGTAGAAAGATATTGTTAGTATTTCCAGTTTACATTTTTCCTCTTTCTTCTTGTAAATTATAGTAATGAGTTAAAGCCCAGTTGGAAAAAAAAGACCTGTAAAATCTGATATAAAGACATCAGATGTGATAGGATTCAGCTGATAATATAATAGCAATCATAGTAACTTTCCTGAGCTTTATTGCCAATTTTGTACAGAAAAAATAAACATTAAAAATATAAACCCAAGAAATTTGTAGTGAAATGGATTCCTTAATGTATATCCAAAGGTCAGTAGTGATATATTTTACTTGTGAATAAAATATTTTATGTATATGTATAAAAATGTGAGGTGCTTAGAATTTTTCAAAGTGAAATGAGAGGCCATTAGAGAGTTTTAAACAGGGAGTGGGATAACATGATTTAATTTATGCTTTTAAAAAATCAATCTGGCTGCTATATAATCAAAGGATATGAATATAGAAGTAAGAGAAACAGCTAGGAAGTTATTGTACTAGTCCAGATTTTAAAAAATGTATCTGGTGGCTTGGATTGAGGTGGTAATAATGGAGTAGAAAACAAATGGACATATTTGGGATAAGATGTTTAGAAACAGAGTAGGGCAAACTTGCTGATGGATTGGATGAGGAAGGCTAAAGAGAAGGGTCAAGGACAACATCTAGGTATTTGACTTAAGCTAGATTTCACATAGGTTCTTTTCTATATTCCCTAAGTGTCAGCTGGTCTGAGAAATAAAGGGACAGAGTACAAAAGAGAGAAATTTTAAAGCTGATTGTCCGGGGGAGACATCACATGTTGGCAGGTTCCGTGATGCCCCCTGAGCCATAAAACCAGCAGTTTTTATTAGTGATTTTCAAAAGGGAAGGGAGTGTATGAATAGGGTGTGGGTCACAGAGATCACATGCTTCACAAGGTAATAAGATATCACCAGGCAAATGGAGGCAGGGCGAGATCACAGGACCACAAGACAGGGGCGAAATTAAAATTGCTAATGAAGTTTCAGGCACGCATTGTCATTGATAACATCTTATCAGGAGACAGGGTTTGAGAGCAGACAACCGGTCTGATCAAAATTTATTAGGCGGGAATTTCCTCCTCCTAATAAGCCTGGGAGCGATATGGGAGACTGGGGCTTATTTCATCCCTACAGTTTCGACCACAGAAGACGGCCGCACCCAAGGGGGCCATTTTAGAGGCCTACCCTCAGTGATGCATTCTGTTTCTCAGGGATGTCCTTGCTGAGAAAAAGAATTCAGCGATATTTCTCCCATTTGCTTTTGAAAGAAGAGAAATATGGCTCTGTTCTGCCCGGCTCACCGGCGGTCAGAGTTTAAGGTTATCTCTCTTGTTCCCTGAACATTGCTGTTATCCTGTTCTTTTTTCAAGGTGCCCAGATTTCATATTGTTCAAACACACATGCTTTACAAACAATTTGTGCAGTTAATGCAATCATCGCAGGGTCCTGAGGCAACATACATCCTCCTCAGCTTACGAAAATGATGGGATTAAGAGATTAAAGACAGGCATAGGAAATCACAAGGGTATTGATTGGGGAAGTGATAAGTGTCCATGAAATCTTCACAATTTATGTTCAGAGATTGCAGAAAAGACAGGCGTAAGAAATTATAAAAGTATTAATTTTGGGGAACTAATAAATGTCCATGAAATGTTCACAATTTATGTTCTTCTGCCATGGCTTCAGCCGGTCCCTCCATTTGGGGTTCCTGACTTCCCACAACAGCCCCCAGCCCCCACTGCCATAATCCAATCACGTACCACCAGGTCTCTCCTTCAACACCTGGGGATTACAATTCAAAATGAGATTTGGGTGGGGATACAAAGCCTAACCATACCGCCAAGGCATCTATACCACGTGTGTCTGCTCAAAGAAAGAGCTTACCTAATTATTGGTTTGCCACCATTAGTGAGATTGAGGAAGCACGGATGGCCTGGGTCCCAGTTTTTCACATACAGAATTGAGAGCTTTGGATGAGATAATCTTGAAAACTTCTAGACATTCTAGCACAAAAAGAATGTATGGTTTGGTCAGCTTTATTGAAGCCCTCACCTGCAGCTCTGATATGATGGCAAGTCTCCCAAAGCCAGCCACTGCTCAGCTCTAATTAAGGGTATATTTTAATTATTATGTATATATACTGTAATGGAGGTTAATAGCAAGTACCATTTCACTGGAACCATTAATAATGTTTTCAGTTGTGTTTATGCAAGACAACTTTGTAAGTTAAATTTTGTTAGCATTTCTATCTTAGAGGTAAAGGAAATTCAGCCTCACAGATATGACACAATCTGCTGAGTGAGCAGAGAGCCACGGTACAGACCCAGATATTCTGAGTCAAAGTCCAGTGCTCTCAACTAAATGCAGTGCAGCAGGCTACATTTTTCTGTTTAAACTATGTGAAACCATTGAGAAATAATCACTAACCTAGTCATGTGCTTTTAAAAAAAGTATTTATTTATTTGGCACTGTAATTGTACAAATTTATAAGGTACAATTTAATGTTTCAGTACATAGCTATGTTGTGTAATGATCCAATCAAGGTAGTTAGTGTGTCCATTACATCATGCATTTATCATTTCTTTGTGGTGAGAACATTCAGAAAGCCTCTCTTCTAGCTGTTTTGCAATATGCAATGTTTTACTGTTAACCACAGTCACCCTAGTGTGCAACAGAACACCAGAATTCACTGGTCCAATCTAATTGAGACTTTGACCCTGTTGACCAACTGCTCACCACCTTCCTAACCCCTTCTTCTCCCCAATCTCTGATAACCACTGTTCTACTCTCTGCTTCTATTATATCAACTTTCTTTTTAAAGATTCCACATATGAATGAGATCACATGGTATTTGTCCTTCTGTGTCTGGCTTATTTCATTTAACATGATGTCCTCCAGGTTCATCCATGTAGTCACAAATAGCAGGATTCCATTTGTTATGGCTGAATAATATTCCATTCTGTATATATACCACACTTTCTTTCTCCATTTGTTGTTAGACACTTAGGTTGATTCCATATCTTGACTTGTGATAGCTATACAATAAAACATGGGAGTGCAGATATCTCTTTGAAATACTGATTTCATTTCCTTTGGATATATACTCAGTAATGGAATTACTGGATCCCATGGTAGTGTTTTTTTTTAATTTTTTGAGTAACCTCCATACATTTTTCTATAGTATCTATACCTAGTCAAATGCTTTTGAAGCATTTTTTAATTAGAAAATCCAATATGTGTAAGACAGGGATAAAAAAATGAAAGATATTAAATTGTGCATTTGTAATCCTCTACCCAACCCAATCCCCACATTGGCCTTCTAAGAAGAGTGGATTACTGCTCACCTCATCAGCCACAGGAACGTAGTTTTGCTTATTGCAGGAGAATGTAGACAGGTTAATTGAAAGATGCCAAAAGAGTATCAATTGCTCTATATAAGAAAGGCAGCCTAGGGAAGCAGAATTTTCAGAAAATTAAGAGATTTGGAGAGGCTATGGAATAAAAAGAATTTTAAATCAACAGATATTATGATTTGGAGGACAGAGATGAGTTATGAAGAATTTTAATAAATTTTTGCCAAAACTGGCCACAAAGCAGCCTCATTTTACATAAAACAAATAAGAGTCAAGCTTTTCGACTGAGGTGTCCAAAGACACAGCCTGGCCAAATATACCTAAAGCAAACTGCTTCCATGAGAAACTATTTCGTTTTCATCCTTACAGACAGATTAATTCTTTTAAAGTAAAGCAATTAGAATCAGGCTTAGCTCTGAGCACAGGCAGGTGCCTGCTCAAGGTGATAATTGGGAAATTAGGAGATGGCCTTCCCGCAGATGCCTTCTCCAACATCTTCTATTAGTTAAGACATAATCAACAGAGAAGATAACCCTTTCTTTCACAGTTAAGGTAAAGAATTTGGTCTTCTACAATGAATTACCAACTCTACCAATATGTTTGCTCAGTTATAATATTTAAATATGGTTATATATAATGACAGTGTAATGAAGGCAAACCATCTCCCTACCCCACTTAATTTTTAGCAGGGCTACAAATTTCATAATACTGGATTTAGGCTAACTTTACAAAAAATTGGGTGTTTCTATTAATATAGGAAACAATGAAACATAAAAATAATTAAACAATATGCATCAACTTGCATCCTAAATGTCTACAAATACGAATATATGTGTATATGTTTTACATATCTATATGTTTGAACATTCATTTATATACACATGTACATATATATCTAACAATGCACTAAATAGTTGAGATGGAACTAAACAAAAAAGGTAAATGTAATTACAACAATAAAATATATTTAAAGGAAAAGCATATGGGGATACCACAGAAAGATGCCCATGCTATCAAGTTGGCAAGTGAGTTGAGTTACTCAGTAATTTGATTAAACCGAAATTCTGATGGGAAAAAATTTCAAATTTATTTGGTGTTTTCAAAAGGCAGTGAAAAGTGAAGACCCACAACTCCCCAAAATGATGAGGAAAAGAAGGAAAGCCTGTAAAAAATGGGAAATCTTGAATACCACAGTATGTAAGTCCAATTCAATGATTTTCTAAGTACGTATAAAATGAACTGCTTATTTTATGTACTTTCTTCTTTATCACAGGACTGTCTATAAAACTAGGAAGATAAAAACATATAAAATGATTTTGAAGCTTGGTCTATAGTTATTATTTATATACTTCTGCATTATTAATGATATGTATTATAACTAATAAAAATCTAAATAAAAATATTTATTCAGATATGGACTATTAGGACCCATTATTCTTAGAATCTGTTATCAATGCATTATTATGTAACTTTCTCTGCTCTATATCCCTTTTTGCAGAAATTAAAATGTAGTCAATTCAAAGGGGCTATAAAATATAAAATTATAAAATTGAAAGGGGGCATAAACAGAATGGCTCTTGGCATGAAGATGTTATTTTAAGAATAAATAAAGAATAAAGTCCAGTTCTGGAAGGCAGTCCATCAGTTTATAAACTGTTATTGTGTCCATGGTCTATTGTAAATGGCCTTTAGAGAGATAGGTCTCCATGTCTTTTCTCTTATGACTTCCACATTACAGAGCTCAGATTGTGACCAGGCCCACTGGAAACTGTTTCAGTACCTGACAAGAGAAAAGACCTTCCTTCAGGCTAGAAGAGAGGCAAATGGGAATGGTTAGACTCCTCAAGTGATCTCAGTATGCTCAATGCTGTTCTTTTTCCTGAAGAGAATTTATTCTCTATATAAGTATTTATATAATTATAAGCATTTTATGTAAAATTTTATAAGCATAAATAAAAATCATTTTAAGTTAAAAACATTTAAAATAAATGCATAAATAATCCATTCCAATTTTTGTCCTTTTGACACCTGGTTCATCAATTTTTATGATATAAGTATTCACTTTTTGCCTATTCTTCTTTATTAACAAATAATGTCAGATGTAGTTTAAAATAGAATTTGAGATATTTTTGTCCACTGTTTTTTTACACAAGCTCTGGTGACTCATGCTCAGGTTCACAAGCTTCTCATAGGAATATATTTTAATGTTATAAAACAGAGGAGTGCAGGTTGCAAGCTGGTAGTTCTTGGGCAAAAGCTGGTCCCTAAGTATATTGGCCTCCACCTATAGAGGGTCATTTTTTTAAAATTTTGAACTAATCCTTAGAAATTAAGAGATTTTACAGTATAGGAAAAAATCCAGACTCTAGTTCTCTTCTGGAAAAATAAGAGGATCCAGTAACACTAGGACACCTTTTCACGTGGCTGGAGCTGACTAGCAGAGAATATGTGTACCCAGCCTGCTTCACTTGTTTATGTTATCTGTTTAAATGTCACAGACTTTGAGTTTGTGAACCTATTCTATAAAAAGCCCAGGGCAAAGGATACTACTGGACATGTTTGAAAGTCTGTCTAAAAGCATGCTTATGTTTCTTCCATTCTTTTTACCCACATCTTCATTTGTAGTACCATCTCAAATTATATTGAGCTTGACTTAGCCTGTAATATAATGCCATATTCAAATACCTGATCACAGCAAGCTGTTCTTTATCAAGAGTTGCACTTAAAATTTAGTTGCATATGTTTCTTGTGAAATTTTCATTTCACCCACTTTTGGAAGTTGCTGTTTCAGAGTAAAGCTTAATTAAATTCTTACTTCGTAAAACTACCAGTGATATTTCTACACTCTAAGAGAATTGGTTGATTTAAAGTGATATATTTATTATAAATGAACTTTTGTGAAAAACATTTTGACATACTATAAACGAATGAAAACCGATACCCAAAATACTTATAAAGGATTTGCATTGCATTTTATTCTAGAAATTGGAACATCTGTTCTCTAAATGGACACGTAAACCTTTTTAATTTTTATTTTTTTGCTTCCTCTTTAGGTGTATCTCAGCCTGCTGGCTGAGCATGCCAAGAAAATATAAAAGCTCTGGAAAAGGAAGTCAAAGGAGACACCTTGGAGCCTGTGTTTTATCAGACTGGGGCATTAGGGAAATCTAAGGAAAATGGAGATGAGGGTACGTCTGCTTCTGTGAATGAAAAGCAGAATTCTTTTTTTCTCCCTAAAGATAAGAAACAGCATCCATCCGACAGCAAAATATGTAGGAAGAAGGGAAATAATGATCCTCCTTTGGCTGTCTCTCATCAACTGGAGAAGGTCTTACCTATGATCATATTTAATGACTATGGAGAATCATTATCAGAAAACATTACATTACAGAATCTCCCAGGCACAGTAGAAGCCTTTAAGCCAGCAAAAGGCAAATTTACTACAGAAGTGAAACGTGGGGCTTTCAATGTGCAAATAGAAATCAAGAAAAACTTTTTCTGTAAACCAGGAATACAGTTCCCAACAAAAAAAGAGACATCCAAAATGTTGCCAGCGTTGCTCTATCAGACCCATTCAGAGATGCTACCCTTCTAGGAGCTGCTTTCCTAAACGTAGGAATATATTGGTGGAAGAACTAAAACCTGAGCTGCTGTCTAAACGTGAAGGAGAAATCGCCAGAACCTACAGCCCCTTGCTGAAAGTAACCATTGAAAGAAAAGAAATTAAAGTCAACCACATGAGTAAGACACAGAATATATTAATAAATATAACTCATCCTAAAAGAAAGGAAAGAAGTAACTAAATACAGAAACATTTCCTCAAATCACACCACTAAAAAACCTTTCAGGTCTCCATCACAGTCTGGTATTAGGCACCCTGAAATGTGGCAGCTTGAAAACAAGCATCAGAGTTGAGATTGTTTGTGTATCTCTTCTCCTGGCGTGTGTGCTGTCCAGAAGGAGAAGAATTTTGATACAGTGGTGATTTCTCTAACCTCAACTCTGGAGAGAAAGAAAAATAAGCCTGACACACTGTCTACAGTCTTAGACAATTGTGAGGTAGAATCTGCTGTCTCTCAGCAGAAGGTCTTTAAAATTAGTCAGAACACCCCCAGAAAGAAACATTTCTCTGAGTCTAAGACTCTTCTCAAAAAAATTCTTCCTACTTCACATAATACCCAAAAGACCACAAGTTTAAGTAATGCAGATTTAAGTAAAATGCCTTTTGAGGATTCTAAGGATGTGGAAAAAGAGAGAAAAATCAACTTTGATATCCCAGGAAATATCACATCAGACTCACACATACAGCAAAGCACAGAAGGAATAAATTATTTGCCAAGTACCATTACTGACATCTTTCCAGTTCAAGATGGCAAAGACTTCACCTTTAGTTCTTCATCTTCTGTGAATATGTAGCTCATAGAAGCAAAGGCAGCCAACATCTACTGCAAAGGAAGCAAGACTCCACCAGCAGAATGCTGTGAGAACTCAAATTCTGTATCTTTCCCTTCCAGTCAAACTTCTCTGCAGTCTTGCACCTCGTTCGGCCCACCTCACTGGGCCACCAGACATTTGGAACATAAGGAAAACCGTGAGAGTACATTTTCTTTTAATCATTGTGCTGAGTGTGTGATAGATTATGAGAAGGAGCAGATTAATGTGACTGACAGAGACTTTAACAAAGCCATTTTACGTAGTGACTCTCATGCAAAAGCACAGCTACTACTGGAAAGGAAGATTATACCATGTCTTAATCTCAGGCCTGCTTCTGGCAGCAGCCTAGCAGCTAAGAGCCCGCTCAAGGGTATTAGCCACAGCAGTGTGGAATGGAACCAGAGTCGCAAGTCATCCAGAGATAGCAGCCCAGAGCAAAACAAAAGCGCTAGTTATGACCTTCATAGCTGATGAGTTAGAGCAAAAATTAATTACTCAAGATGATAAACTACAGTTTTTTCTAATTGTCCCATGGGAATGAAAAACCCTAAAGAGTCACCCAGCTCTCTGGAAAATGTTGAAAAAGACAAATGCTAGATAATACCAGTGGTGAATAATGCATACCACAGAGATTTTGAAGACCTGTCAAATGAGAATCATGACAAAGTCTGTTTTCAAATGCATTTTTCAGCAAACACTGCTGAGTCCAGCTGTGCAGTGTGTGCTTCAGATAATCTGTTTCTTATTGAAAAAACACTGACCAATGATGTGGACCTACATGGTAACCAAGATAAGGAAAACCTTGGACTAACTAGTTTTAAACAGGAGCCAGCACAGTGCCAAAGGATTGCATCAACAGGGCCAAATACTGAAGAAGATGAGAACAAAAATGACTCAAAGGAAAATTACTGTTACCAAATACACATGTTGATGCCACCTCAGAAGCAAGCTTTGAAAGGTATGGTGGGCTATACAGAATCATTAACTTTCATTATTTTTACATATTTTAGCTTTGGAAAGTTTTAAGATGAGGGCTTTTTTTAAATTGCTTGGGATGTTTTCTTTATTGCTAAAGATATATTATATATTTTAGAGTTAGATGAACACAGGCAAGCATATATCAGTCTGTTTCTTTACATTATCACCCACTCCACCCATAAATAGTGCATCTCCAAGCCTGCAGTTTAATGTAAAAAAAATCAATTTCTCTTCAAAAGGTTGATGTATTGCCAAATCAATTTTGTAGGAAATGTTAGTCTTTGCCACTCTTAAATAATCCACCATTTCTTTCCTTCTTGCAAGCTAAGCATGTTCAGAAGAATAGGAAGAATATGAAGAATATGTTTGTAATAAAATATATTTTTAAATCTTGCTGTGGTGTTACAGAGGCATTGTATGTATGTCTTGGGAGGCCATGTGGAATAGTAATTACAACAAAGGACAAAAAACAGAAACAACCTTGCCTAATCCTCACTGAGCCACCATGGGGCCTCTGACCTCCAGCAGACCTTTGACCTCCCTTGTGCATTACTTGGACCAAATTGTTGATAGAACCCAGAAGCTCTCCAGACCTCAAGTAGGGCCAAGATGGAAGTTCTTTCCTAAGTACATAATTCTGCCTGTCTGCTTTCAATCTCAAATCAGCACTATATCATTTTTGTCACTTCACAGAAGGCCCTTGTTTTTTTAAATGAGTCCAAATTATTTTATATTTAATGTTAGCATTATTCCATATTGTAAATTAAAATACATTTTGAATGAGTAAAAACTGTCTTCTAAACTGCTGGTAATAATCCTAATAGCCTCAGAAATTATATCTGGAATGATGAAACTTAATGGAGAAGGTATATTTTCTTTGTAGTTCTGTCTCTAGATTTTTGAATGAAATTAGTAAAATTTAGAAGTAGAAATAAAATACAAAAAGCATAATCAATTACATAACTGTTAGAATAAAATGTGAAATTTGCTTTGTAGAGAGTAAATGCCCTAAAACAGTATGAAAACTCTACGGTCATCTGCTTGATATGAACACCCTAAAGCAAGGACCATCAGTCATGGGGACTGCTTCCTGGTGCCAATATCCATCCAGAAATCAGGATCAATGACATTAATCCCAACACTGGCTTCAGTCTATAGTTATTTGGAACTGCAAGGGAACCTGCAGTAACAACAATTGTGCCTCCCAAAGGAAACACATGCTCACCTGGATGAATATATCTCCCAAGTTGACTCTCCTTCCTCCAGAGGCATGTTCCTCCCTGTCTTGCCTCTCCCAGTGGGAAACATTTCTTAAGAAAATCAATAATTAAATCAGAATCCTCTCAAAGCTGATATTACACATCAGATTTTGAAACTGTCCCATTTGGAAAACAATTCCAGCTACTGGTTCCCTGTGTTACTGATTCATCAAAATGCTGTTCCTACAACTCTCTCCCTGTATCTTTTTCCTTGATCACTCTTCCAGCCATATGGACTTACTTCCTAGAACCTTCCAACCCAGATCCACATCAGGCCCTTTGCATGGACTGTTCCCACTACTTGGACCAGTCTTCCCCTATATGTCTACATGGTTCATTCTCATCTCCTTTAGATTTTTGCTCACACAGCATGTTCTCAGGAAGGTCTTCTCAGACCACTTCATTTAAAATTGCAATCTGAACCATCTTCATTACAGCCCAGGCAAGTGCTATCCTTTTTCCATTTATACATAGCACTTTTTGCCTTCTAATCTGCTATATATTTTACTGGTTTATTTTGATTTTGTTCTGTCTTCTTTCACTAGAATATAAGTTCCAGGAGGGCATGGATTTTTCCTGTTTTGATCATTGCTATATTTATAAAATTAGATAGTACCTGTACTGTAGTATAGCTGCTCAAATATTTATTGAATGAAAAATAAATGCAGGGAAGTCACATCAGGTTACTTTGAATAGTTTACATACCAAAACAAACAATAACAACAACAACAACAAAAACAACAACAAAATAGTTCAGCAGTTATAATATTTATACAAAAAAATTTGAATCTATAAATGTTTGCATAGATTTAACTCTCCTAGAACTATGAGTATCTTTATACTTTATTCAACATTATTGTCTTTATACTACTGATATCTCAGGCTAGAACTGGGTAATTTTTTCAGGAAGTATATTGCTTTGAGAAACTGGGACACTTTTGGACTGCTTTACCAGAAAATTATAAAATTGATATAGGCACAAACTTATGCTTACATTTTGAAAAGCAATCCTCTAACCCCTTAACATCTATGCATGTGCCTCAGAGTCAGAGTCCCTGACATGAGTGTTCACTGTAATATTTGTGTAGTTCCTTCCACCACCTGTGTGCGTTTAGGAATCAACTAGATTAGAAGTCACAATGTGAACTGTCTACAGGGGCCAGGCAGGCGATGTAAATGAGTAAAGCAGGCTGTATGTGAGCAAGTCTGGAGTGTTGGTGAACTAGTGAGTGTGTCCTAAGGGAAGGAAAATGCAGGTCCAGTACAGACAGGCCTTCTGACTTTTCCAAAGAGCAGGAGACCTGGATTCTTTAATGTATGAGTCTGCAGATCATGAGATTTGGGAGACACAGTACAAAGTAAACAGTCTGTGACCTCTGAACTAGATAAATAAGAGAAGGTATGGGGGGTGTGGCAGGAAGTAACAGCCATCATGTTATAAAGGAAAGATACCAGTCAAACCTTTAATAACTAAACACTGAGTTCTTCCTCTGCCAGGTAAGGGCTATACATTGTTGGGTAAAAAAGTAGTTGCTCAAGGCTTCATTTATTCAGCTGTTAATGGTGTGAATATATCTTTAAGAGCTCTGCCAAAGAACCAGAAATTCTATATCATAAAAAAATGTATCAAGGAAACCAAAAGTAGGCTAGCCTGAGAAAATTACAATGAGAAGGATTAGATGATATTTTTACATGGCGTAGAAATAGCCATAAACAGCCCTTTGTATGTATTATAACACAAAACTTACATACAACGTGTAAAATGTTTTATTTCTCCTAAAATAGGAGTGATTCTAAGAGTTCACATCAAGGCACAAAGTTATAGAGGACTGCAAATCTGAGAAAGTTTGTGGTCCCAGGCTCTGCACCAAGCACTGGGAATAAAAAGATGAATAAAAAATTATTTCATTTCTTGTAGCAGAATACAACTGTTGGGATAGTTTCCAGCAAACTGACTTCTGGTGAAATTAGGAGCTTTCAACACCCGTGCCCACTTCAACATTTCTCAGCACACGCACATTCCAAGATCCTGGTTTCAGCGGCAACGCTCTGCTTTTCTCCAGCAGGGCTCCTCCCAGATATGCTTCTTTTCTGTGGTCTTCCCATTCACTTCCCAGGCCCTGCTCTGGCTTTCAAGGTGGTAGCTTTCCACTTTCACACTCATGTTTGGTATCTCAGACCATTTGTGCTGTTATAGCAACATACCAGAGACTGGGTAATTTATAAAGAACATAGATTTGTTTTTTACAGTTCTGGAGGCTGAGAAGTCTAAGGTCAAGGTGCCGGTATTAAGTGTCTGGTGAGGTATTAAGTGTCTTGCTGCTACCAAGATGGCTCCCTGTTGCTGCGTCCTCACATGGCATACATAGAAGGGCAAAAAGGCCTAATCTAGCCCTTTTAAAGAGTACTAAGCCAATTCATGAGAGCAGAACCCTGAAGACTTAATTATCTCTAAAGGCCCCACCTTTTAATAATATCACATTGGATCTTAGGTTCCAACATATGAATTTTGGGGGACATATACATTCAAACCATAGCAGTTGGTAAAACATTTGTGCTTTTTAGTGGATTAATATATTGTTGCTACAAAGTGATAGTGTGCATTTTAACAGAGTCCCCCAAGAGATTTGAATGTCTTCACTTCAGTACAAACAAATTGCCTGACTCCTTGAAAGACTTGATAAATATCTACTGGGTATTCATGGAATAAGGGGGAGGCTCACACGTGAAGGAAGATTACTGAGACATAGATCCAATGCATCACATAAAAACTTTCTATCATATTGTAGTATACAAGGATTAGACTGACTCAATAGAGAATAAATTTGAGTCTCAGAAGTGTTCAAGCTTATACTGAATGATTACTTGGTAGAAATTTTGTAGAAATGTTTTGAGCATAGACAGGTTGGTTGGAACAAATCACCTTCTATATTCTTTGCAAACCTAAGAGTCCACAAATGCCAAGCAGGACAGTGGAAGTGATACTTTGTACTTGGTGGGCATTTCAATGGTTTTCAGATCACATTTTAAAACACACTATAGAACATATACTTTCCCCTAATTTGAAAAGATCAAAAGTATATGAAAATATCCTGGAGGAAAAGTCTTCCCACCATATCCCAGGGCCATATTATCACACATAGTTTCCTAGGTCCATAAGGTTTCTTTTACACTCCACACTTTCAAAAAAGAATTGCTGTTACATGTAAAGTATTTGATATCAGAAAATTATCTTCCTCGTGAATGCCTTCATAGTTAACCTACACTCTCAATCTCAAAAAAATAGCGGAACTAGAACAAGCATTGGAGAAATGGCCGGAGATCAGTTCTATATTATTTTTAAAAGTTCCATCACTCTGTAACATTCTAGTGAGCAAAAGTCATCTTGCTCATTGTGGCCGCTCCAATAACCAACACAATAGAAATTAGTATGTAGAAAGTGAACACTGAATATTATAGAATGAATGTTGTTTTCCTGTCACCCTCATAAGAGGTAGGAGTCCACTGCAAAGTAATGGAAAATGAATTAGGTAACGTAATGATTCTTCTTTCTCCTCACTTGTTTAACCTCAACAAGTGAATTCTATTTTATTTTATTTTTTTTAGAAACAGGGTCTCACTCTGTTGCACAGGCTGGAGTACACTGGTGTGATCATAGCTCACTGCAGCTTCAAACTCCTGGGCTCAAGCGATTCTCCCACCTCAGCCTCTCAAGTAGCTCAGACAACACGTGCATGCCACCACATCCAGCTAATTTTAAAATTTAGAGATGGGTGTCTTGCTATGTTGCCCAGGCTGTTCTCAAACCTCTGGCTTCAAGCAATCCTCCCTCCTCAGCCTCCCAAAGTGCTGGGATTACAGGTGTGAGCCACCTCGCCAGGCCTCTGACAAGTGAATTTTAAGTTGTTACATAAATGGATCATTAATAATTATATATATATATATAAAGATGCTTATTTCTTCATAGATATATCCCATTTGTTATTTAAATAGTTCTGAAAATAAATTTTGATATTGATAAATTAGATTTTAATTTGCAAAGATCCACTTAGAAGTACTCATTTGCTGCTGGGAATAGAATAAAAGTAAAGGTCAAGAGTTGGCCTCTTTTAAAATTTATATTGCCTGCCTTTCATACAGTGTCAAAAGGTAACATCAAATAAAATCTTAATTCTAACCCATTAAATTACTTTCTAGGTATTATATGTTCTTTTTTGTTGTTGTTGTTGTTGTTTTTACTTTTTTCAGTTACTTTTTTTTTTTTGAGACGGAGTCTCGCTCTGTCGCCCAGGCTGGAGTGCAGTGGCGCAACCTCGGCTCACTGCAAGCTCCGCCTCCCGGGTTCACGCCATTCTCCTGCCTCAGCCTCTCCTAGTAGCTGGGACTACAGGCGCCCGCCAGCACGCCCGGCTAATTTTTTTGTATTTTTTAGTAGAGACGGGGTTTCACCGTGGTCTCGATCTCCTGACCTCGTGATCCGCCCGCCTCGGCCTCCCAAAGTGCTGGGATTACAAGCGTGAGCCACCGCGCCGGGCCTTCAGTTACTTTTTTAAAAGTAGTTTGGGGTTTCTTCCTCCTAATACACAGTTTCATGATGTCATGGTTTGTGATGACAGAAAGCAGCAGTTTGGAACTATATAAAGTATTTCAAGCTGTTATTGATTCAAATATAAAATTAACAAAGCCTTCATGCATTCTGGCATTTTTTTACTTTTCTTCATTTTTAGCCAGCATATGCAGCAGAAGTATTACGAAATTTGTATACTCCTGATTAATAAAAGTCAAACCATAAGTACTTGAGTTTAATAGGAAACTCAATATCATAGATTATAATTACACATGCTATTCAGGTAATAACATTTTATTTCTTTACTGAAAGTTTAGGGGACATACTTAACAATTTACTTGCATTTCTCCACAGTAACTAATACAGTATCAAGCATACTGCTAATACCCTAGGAATACCTGTTGAATTGAATCCACTGAGGCAATGCTTAGTGATCACCCTCCCCACCTTTTTCTCCACATAAGTATATATTTTTTAAAGATACATGGCTCTTTTTGTTAAGTAATACAGTTTGAAAGTAAACCATAAAAATGTTGAATGAAATTATCTAGTCCTAGTCTACTATAATTATATGTTTCAATGATTAGACTATATGATATTTCTATCTTGATTTATCTATCTTGAAAATGTTGTCTCACTTTCATATTTAATGTGGTTTAATCTAGATTGGTATTTAGAAATAAATAGTCTCTGAAAGTTATCCCAGGAATTGGTTCCAAGAGGTAGAAGAGCTAGTGATGGTTCCCAGGAAGAAGCAATTGACCAGTGGGCCAGAAGGAGGCAGCAATACAAAGAAGGCAAAAGACCCAGTTCAGCAGCAGGGAGCTTATTTGCCAGCAATATCACAGAAGAATCCAGTGAGTAGACAGCCAGCTTCTTTTCCAAAACCATAGCAAATGCGACGACTTACTGAAATGTAACCAATCTCCCATCCCTTTATCTCCAGAACATAAACTCTTACTTGAACATGGCAATATAGTGATTATAAGCTTTTATATAAAACATATTTTTGGAATCATCAACTATTATCCACTAAGGAATTTCAACTTGGTAAATTACTTTCTTGAAAACACACAACTGCCGGCTAAGGGCTGCTTTTCTCTTGATACTAAAAAAACTAGCGAGAGGGTCCTTTATTGAATTAAATTTGTATCCTATTTCTAGAAATTTGAGCTGGTTTACAAAAATATGTATCATATAAAAGAATAAGATAAAGGTGTTTAATTATAAGCAACATTTTTTCTTCTAATTTTAAAATTTCTGAAATGAGGGAGTGTTTAAATGAATGTGTTCTTGATAATGTTTCTCTTTCTATTGAGAGTCTAAATCTCAGTCCCACAGTCAGTGGCAACTGAGAGTGAAAGATAGCTTGCCAATTGGAAATCCAACTGAAGGGAAAATATGGGTTAAAGAAACAGAAGGGAGATTTGTACACTTAGCACATACTACCACTAATCTGGCTCTAAGATTCTAACAGCTGAAGTTGTTAAAAGATACTTATCCAACGAATAGACATTTGCTATTTGCATATTATTTACCAAAATAATCCAGTTGTTCAGGAAAACACAGATACTGAAACGAGAAAATTTCATTAAAGAGAGAAAAGCAAAGGATAGTATCATGATGCTGAGAAAAATATCTTTATGAAAAGACAACAGTGATTGTCCTAGGTTGTGCCAATGACACAAGTACAATTCATGAAGGCAGTGGTATAATTTATTCAGAGCGAGTTAGAAAGTTGGCACAGGTTAGGGATTGAATGTAGCTGTAAATGTGTGGACAAAGATTATAAGTAATTTAAATAATTAAACACCGTACTATATTATCACCACCACAGCCTTCTTATATTCATATGAACAGTGAAGAATCCAATTTAAATGCTCTATTTTGTCCTGATAATTTTTATTCTTGTTCCTCAATCAATGTCTTAATTTTCCAGTGGCTTCTATTTGGCAGCAAGGACTGAAGATCTGGAATCCTATATTTTTATTTTAACATATACTATCTTATAGAGTTGTTTTATTATCCCTTTGCTGTTCATATGTCCTTGAAATACCTCCCTGGAGAATACACTTCTTACATTAGACTTCCAATGAAATAATCCAATTGCTAAACATTTGTTCTAATGTTCATTTTCTTCCACTTCTATTACCCCTTCCCCTTATCAACTGCTGCATTTATATATTCTAGATTTAGTGTATATTTTTAACAATTACTTTAATAATATTTAATATATTTCAATAAGTTTTCATCACCTTTGCTTTTTTACCAATTATTTCTAACAGGACTTATTTTATTTTCGTTTTTAACTATAGTAATCTAATATTTTTTTCAGAGATTCCGTGGGAGGTAAACTGAATTCTTGTATATCTGAAAATGGATTCATTTCTCTCTTAATACTGAATGATAGTTTGGTACAGAGTTTTAGGTTCAAATTACCGAAGAAACTGATTCATTGGCTTCCTGTAACCAGTGGTGTTGATCAGAAGTCTGAATCTGATCTGATTCTTTTGTCATTAATCCAATATTGTCTCTGGTATTGTTCAGGGTTTTCTCCATATCCTTGGTTTTCTAAAATTTTCTTCTACTGGACTCTCAGTGTTTATATTTTGAATATTTTTTCCTGTTTGGCTTTTTAAGGTTATTCCTTTCTTCAACTCTCATAAATTGTTAGGTTTTTTTTTCAACTATGAATTTCCTTTCTTATTTGCCTTCTGCTGGCATGTTTTTCAGATAGACATTGAAACTTTTGGATCTATCCCCCATATGCCTTAACTTTCCTTTTTTTGCATCTCTTCATCTCTTTGTGCTATATTCTGAGAAAACTTAGCGCCATCTTCCAGCTCAGCAATTCAGCAATTCATTCCTCATCTAAATCCTTTTTGCTCTTCAGCTTGTTGTTTTTTAACTTTTTTATTTCAACAACTCTATTTTTAATTTCAACAATCTCTAAGTGGCTCTTTTTTATCAAACTGTCCTTATTTTTTGTACTTCTGAGAACATTAAGCGTATTATATAAAGTTTTAGTCAAATTGCTCTATCAACTGTTTCCTCAAATATGCATTTCACATTTGCTGAGTTTGTTGTCCTTCTTTCACAGTGTTGGCTTTTCCCAAATACTCCGTGATTTTCACCTGGGTGCTCATTCTTTGGTTCCTTCTCTATCCACTTGATTGCTGTCTCCAATTGAGCAACTCACATGGGCAGGCAGCAAAGCATCCACAATGGTTTTTGCTATATTCAACGGTGTGATTAAGAATCCTTCAGGCTGGAACAACTGAGTTCTGCCACAGGATAGTCCATATCCCATCTGGGTGCCTTTGGACATCAATCTCTGACTTTTTCACGCACACATTTGTTCTGGGCTAGAGGCAGGTACAATCATTATTGCTACTTGATCTATGGTGGAGCTCAAAGTGGACGATGTGTGGGCATCAAACTACCTTGCTGTTTCTGGCATAATACCCTAATTGATTACCCTCTTGTCTGCACCTGAGACTTCTCTGGCCCCTGGCTTCTCACTCTTTGGGCATGGAGCATTCTTGATGCTCCCACTATTCTGCATCAAAACATGCTCACATATATATTTTTTGCTGTGATTTCACTCCATGGTCTACAGGTTGATTCCAGATTTCAGGTATTTCCCAGTTTTCTGACATAATGAGAATTACCTTCTTGTTTTCAAATACATACCTGTGGATGTTAAAACACATACCACACCACATGCAGACCCAACCTCTATATCTTTCCTCATAGTTCTCTGGACTTTGAAGTGCCTCTTTTTTATTATGCATAAAAATTTAGCTGCAACTCCTGTCTCAAAATATGTGTAATTGAACTTGTCACAGTATACGTAAAATGAGAGACATTGCAGGAATAGGTCATAGGGAATATGTGTTTTCCAGCATTTTTATGAAAATGGGAGACTGGTTCATGCTTACTCCACTATCTTGAAACCATCTCTGAGAATAGCTTCCATTTGTCCCTCTAGATTCTTCTTCCACCCTTCTCCACCTTTCTCTTTGCCCCAAGAGTCTCATTTATTTGGACTACATCAAGGGGTTAATTTACCTTCTGACATCCTGTTGGAGTTGACCAGTGGGGAGGATCAGGAGGCTCCTGGAAGGAGTGAGTAGAGTAAGGCCCTGTTATTATTGCCCTTGGTCTCTTACTATGGTGTGCCAAGGTCTGTCTGTGTCCCTAAAGCCACACTCCCATAAAGTGGCCCTCTCCATACTGCCTTCTATGGCTGTGTGTTCTAGTAAATGGTACCTGCTCCATCCTGTTATCCTTTTAGTGTTGGATGGACTAGTCTTTATCCCACTCTACCACATCTGATTTCATTAAATCCTGTCAACACTTTGTAAATAGTGATTTCTACTGCATTCTCCTCAAACTACTCATTTGAGGGTGTCATATTTTTCATGTCACAGCTCTATGATAAACCAGTGCTCTGTTCTCATATTACAGCAATGATGTTGTTGAATTCCAGGTCATCAAATATCACCAATATAGCCCATTGATAAGACACAACTATTTATTGCTTACAGAGATAAGAGACAGAGGCAATTTACCCTCAATAGAGCTTTGATATTATCTCAGAGGGGGAAAGGCAAAGTTGGACTTTATTAAGAATTAGAAATTTGGTTTAATGCAGATCTTTCAATGTGAGAGCTTGTTTAGAATTGGATAAAGATTATGATTTAATAGTTTAGGACTAATGGAAATGGCAAGGTAAGGATTTTGAGGCTTTCAAAGAGTCTAAGAGAATAATATGTTGGTGCTTCCTATTGAGGAATTGATGTTTTGGGGTGAAGTACTGAATAATAAAGTATTTACCTCGTCAAGGGTATCCATGAAGAATAAGACTGTGCTAACAGCTGCGGAATGATGTCATGTTAATTTTGATGAAAAAATAATGCTGGCAGGTGGTTTTAGTCTTCAGTGTCCAAGCTACAAAAGGGTATAGAGGTATTTTTTTTCCGTGTACTATAATTTTCCCTAGTCTGGAGGTGAATAAATACCTGAAGTTTCACTTAGATGGATTCCTCAAACTGTATTTCCTGGACAGCAATATACTTGAACTGACGTTTATGTTTTACTTGACCTTCTGTTTCACAGACTTGCAGTCTTTGAAAAGTTTATTTTCATGTAAGAATACAACTCTTATGCATATAAATTCAGTATCAGTTGTCTATGATTGGCTCTTTGCTTCCAGGTCCACCGAAGAATATACTCATACAAAAGCAATAGTGAGAAATACAGAATTTACTGAAGACATCATAGGAGACACAGAGGGAGTCTCTATATTACACACCTCACAGCAAACAACTTGAAATCCCCTTCAGATATTGCTTTGCTTCAAAGGCCCCTGCACTGCCTTATAGCCAGTTAAAAAGGCCCTGTTATAGCACTGCTTCCCTCATATAATACTGATAGTCATTGGTTTTTATTTTATTTTTTGGGAGTTTTTCCTTGATCCTTAAAATTCCTCTGTATTATAAGCAGAGAAATTCACTACAGTTTATACCCCTAAACCTCTGCAACCAAAATGATCAAAGTGTTCAGCAATTAACCCCAACACTACAGTAATTACCATCTACCCATCTTAAGAACTAAGGATAAGGAAACTGAGGGATGAACAATTTTGTTATAAGAAAAACAAAATGTTATATGTAATCATAAAAACTTATTACACATAGTAATAGCTTCCATATTGCCTAGAAAAATTTATGATTGATCTAAACTGCTCTAAAGTAATAAATTAGATTGGATGGAAACTTAGTTTAGTTTGATTAACTGTGGACTATCTTCATGTGTCATAGAGAATGGAATCTGCTTCTCTAGTTTTGATTTCCTTCTAGTATGGAAGGACCAGTTTCTTCGAGTTCGCTGTATCCTTCAGCTACCTGGACACTTTCAGTTTAAGTCTGCTGTTTTATGGCCATATTCTTTATTACTGGTGCTCTTAGACATTCATGTCTGCTCTGCATATCTTGAGCAAAAGAAACAACCACAGGTGTGCTGGAGGCAGCTCCAGTGGCCCATAGAGGCCAACTATGCACAGTTTTCTAACCCTGCAATTCAGCAACAGCAGGTTAATAGCTGACAGTGGCAATGGTGGGAGTGTTTATACAATGGAAACTGGCAAACACTGCAAATCAGGGAATTTTTTCCTTTTAGAAAGTCACTTAAATAATTTACTAGTACCCCAGTTGAAATAACACAGGAATCAGCTGTATAACTTATGCAGATTCTAATTTCATGCCAAAATAACACAATCATTTTAATTCAAATAATGATTGTGTTTTATTTTGGGTCAATTCTGTTTTGAATGAAAACTTATACATAATAACAATTTGTTTCACCTTAGGCAAAAGAGAATTGAAATGTCTACCATTTCTATTTTTCAGTTTATCCAAGCTACAACACACTGAAGGCATGTTGTATTTCTTCAAAAACTTTTCAGTAGAGACTGCAATTCACTAAGAGCTGCTGGGGCTAGCATTGTTTAATGTGTGGTTTAAATTTTATCTCATTTACAGAGTCAGGATATGCTACTAGCCCATGACTTAAAACCTGACAGCTTTATCGAGCATCATTACAGCTGGTGTTTTTCACTCTGTTAATCTCACTCATCTCTGACTTCCTACATAATAACTGGAAAAGACATTAGGAATGACATATTTATGTGTGTGGACACAGTTGATCAATCCATCTAGGCTGTGGGGAATGCTGACTAAGGCACACCAGGTAAATAACTTGAAAGCTGTAAACTGAAGTCAGAAAGGCCTGCAAAATGGAGCTCTGATTTTTATAATCTCAAATGGTTCCTGTATCACAAACAGATGTGGAAAGAATTTGGGTCTAATCATGCAAGGATATTTGATAGCAATTTCCTTATTTCATTCAGCTATTTAAATTATCATGAAAATGTATTTTCCAAATATTGCTTTGCATGGAAATAGGAAGAATGAAGAGAGAGAGAGAGAGAGAGAGAGAGAGAGAAACAGAGAAGGACAATAAAAAAGGCAAAATAATTCTGGCTTCTAATTATCAGGCACTATTCTAAGTGCTTTCAATGTATTGGCTTATTAATGCTCCCAACAACACTAAGAGATAAATACTATATCTTTATCCTCATTTTACTAAATGAGGAATCTGAGTCATTGAGAGGATAAATGACTTGTCCAAGGTCACTCAGCTGTGGTTAATGGTGGATCTGAGTTTCAAACCCATACAGCCTAAACAGAGTCTATGCACCTAAACCCAGAACACACTGCCTCCAGTTGGACCTTTAAATCTAGCCCTGGTCTCTCTTTGGGAAAGTCCAATCAGGGTTTCACTTCATTATATACCACTTTTTCATTATCCTCAAATAATACAATGGAATGAAAGAGGTATGAGAATGTCTAAAGACACCTGGAACTGGTATAAGTATTTTATCTTTTTTATTCTAAAGTCAAAAAGTAATAATTAAAAGGAAGCCTAGTATTTAAATTTTTCAAGGACAAAAATAAAACATAATTTCCGTAATAATAAGCATGTTTAACAGCTCATTTTGTCTTAAACTTTCATTTATTAAAAGGTTCATCTGGCAAACCAAATTTTGGTGACAAAGGTATTGTGACAAAGATATATTTGGATTTGCTTTCTATTTGGCTCAAAGTTCCACAGGGACAGTTATTGAGAAATCGAGCAGCTCTAAGCTTGCAGCAGGTGTGTGGCTTGCTGCTCCACTGGATTTTAACACAAATTTTATGTCTCAGTTTATGTAAGAATATGTTGATTAGCTCTGTCTTGGTAACTGAATGAACAGAGAACTGCTCATCCACATAATCAAATCTGTTCGTAAATAAGTGAGATGTATTAACAGTCTCATGCACGCTGATAAAAACAAAGATCACTATAATTTAAAGACCCACCCTCAGACCTTTACATGATAGGAAGATGATCATACATCCACCGTGGAGAACTATTGCTCATGGAAAAAAAATGTAGATAAATCAGTAGGCCCAGAAAGCTGTGTAAGTTATAGTCATAAAATATTTATGAATATTTTAATATAAAATGTAGCTGAATTTTTTAAGGCCAAGGATATAGGACATAAATCAAACAAACAAAGATACTTTAATACTTTAAAATCCTTTAGGGCTTCTGTAACTTTAGCAAATGCTATTGTAACAAAGCTTTGATTTAGCCTTAAAGCTCAGAAAGATAGGTTAATAAATTACTATAATTTTGGGGGTTTATTCCCCCTACCCTTCAAAGTCAAATGTCATACTCAGACTTACTCAACAAATGAAAGCAAAAAATTCTTAAGGAGTTTTGAAATATGACATGTGGAAGAAGGTATCCTATATCCTGGTTTGAAGTATTCCATTACAATGTT
This sequence comes from Hylobates moloch, assembly GCF_009828535.3. Classification (NCBI taxonomy): domain Eukaryota; kingdom Metazoa; phylum Chordata; class Mammalia; order Primates; family Hylobatidae; genus Hylobates; species Hylobates moloch. The sequence goes on from NW_026652281.1 coordinate 45,041,467, forward strand.
TTTATAACTTTTATTCCAATAAATAATATGTCCCATAAAATAATCATATAACTTACATTCCAACTTTATCATTGCATAATATTCCCATATGTCATCCCTCGTTATTTTCATACACTCACAAACTTGTTTACTCCATCAGCATAGTCTATTTTGCCAGTACCTGCTTCTCTGTGCCTGGCCACCTGTCTAGACCATATTTATCTACCTGTCTCCCACCCCACAGAAAGATTATCTACTTCTCAAGGTCCAGTCTTATTATATTCTTCTTTCCCACTGCCATAATCACTCTACTTCCTGTGAATTTTCTTACCTCATTTTGAGTCCCTTGTCTTACTCGTCAGTCTATCCCAACTGTGCCTATAATTTCGGCTTACTCATGAGACAAGAATTATTTTAAATCAATTCAATAAATCAGTAATGAAGGTATCTGAAATTGCTTTAGCTTTCAAATGAGCAGTGCAATCTCATTTGGTGTACAAAATAAAAAATACAAGAGCTAACACTACAGATATCTGGGGTTTGGAAAAAAAGATATTTGGACTTTGTTCTTGACTGTCTGCAAGAGATTGTGTTCTTGGATGCTTTGTCAATATACCACCCTTGACCATTTTGACACAAGTTAAACAAAGGTCTGAGTTAGGAACCTATTGTTGCATTCATCTGTGTGTTGGGACAATGACTAACACTTACTTCTCTTCAGTCCAGTGCCAGGAAAGCAGAGGTGGAAAGGTAGAGGCAAAAAACCAGAACCATTAGGAATGATTCTCCCGAGAAAATCAGTGAGAGCAAGAAAACCATTTCTTCCATGGGCTTTATATAGTTGACCTACAGCAGACAGGGTGAGGGGAAGAAGGAAATGTCTTTATCTAGAATTTGTTTGGAAAAAAAGCACTGGAGCAACTGTGGTGTAAGAGAAGCAATGGAAAGAGACGAGAATAAGGACAGAATGTTTTGTTGTTCTTTGAAAAGCGTTGCTGTGGTTTTCAAAGCCCACCCTCTTCATGGTATTTGAGAAATGCAAGTAAGTGATGTATGCTTTTCTTGAAAGTATATTTTGGTTATTCAATAGTGCTTCTTTATTCTGCCCTCTTGAAAGACTGAAAGGCTTGGGGCATGACTTTATTTGGGTTTTAACCTCCGCAACAGAGCCACAAAGAAACGCTGAGAAAGTAATATAGAAATTCAGTCTCATTTTCATTTCTGCCACAGCCTTCCACACTATCCAAAACACTCTTGAATACACAGAAAACCCTAAGTGCCATGAAAGAAACTGTTAAATACAGCTGTACATGCCTCCTTGTGTGCTTTACTCTACATATAAGACCACAGTGAGTGTTTTAGGAATGAATGTTTTGCATTATCTTCTTTGGGGCACAGAGAAAAAATAGTGATTTTTTTTTTTATAATCCTTTGTCATGTATTCAGAACTTTGAAAGGGACTCTAATGCTAATTTTTTATGTGATTTCATCTTGACCCTTAAATACTAATATATGGGTCTTGCCAATTATTTTTTCTGTATTTTTTCTTCACAAAAGGAAATAGTGCTTCCTCTAATGCACAGGCTACCACACCTTAGGCCCTGAAGCGATACCTGTCTTGATTTACAATATTTTGACATTATATAAGTTCTTTCCAGGAGAACTATCTTGCAAAGTTAGTGACTTATTTTTGAAGAGAACACTCTTCATTAATTCAGACTTCACCCCTGCATGCATTCAGCTACTTTCCCACATTAACCATCAGTGCGTGGACCTTCTTACCAGAATGTAATTGATGTTATCAACTTTTCTGCTTGCTCCTCAGTCACCTCAGAAGACGGCCGTTCTGTGGACCTTGGCTTTCAAACTGATATTGAGGAAAAAGGATTCTACACAGAGAATTTTCATTCAGCAGCCTGGGTTTTCTGAGGGGATGATGTGAATCCTGAGGATGGTCCCAGATGTCTTAGTAAAAAACCTCACCCAGTAGCTGGTAAGGACTCTACAATTATGGTAAAATGAATATGTCTTAGAGAACCGGTAGCCAGCCTCCAGCCTCTTTGAAGTCAGCGAACGTAAACACCAGATGGAGTGTTTGGGGAGCTGAAATACGTATGGTCCCATATGACTATACGTGTACCATGTGTTTCTTAACATCATGAAAGAATCTGAAGCTATTAAAATAAAAGCTTTATTAATAGCTCATTCAAGCATAGAAGAATAATTCCAAAGTCGGAATAAAGATTAATGTAGACAGAGTCAAGAGTCTGGGTTCATCCTATGAATAAAAAATACTTATCAATTTGAAAAAATGCACCAGACAGTATAAAGACGTAACAAATTACCACTTAGTATTCCAATTCTACAGTGCAACTATTTTATTGTTTCTGCATTGTCTTGTTATTACAATTAGGTCTAGTCCTGGTTTCTAAACATGTATGAAATATTCATTTGGTATTATAATGTATTTATTTTGATGTACTATATATGATTTTACAGCTGTTTTACGTTTAATATATTTAATAACTATACCTTTAATAAGTATTTGTTATGTATTTTTACAGACTTCATTGATATTCTAATAATTCCATGATGTTCTTATAAGATGAATTTAGTGAACTAAAAATTAATAGCTATATACAGTTCCCTAAGGCAATAAGGTTTATGGTTAAAAAGCAAACTTATGCTTCAATTACAAGCTTCAGCATGTGAAATTATTATTTCAGCCCAACCTTTACTCCAAAATTTGAACTTTTGTGAACTTCTGTTTTATTGGTGTAAATTGCCTTCATAAATAGTAAACAACTTATTTATTTTATTTTTTAAATAATATATATTTTCTTGCAGTAGCTTTTGTGGTACAAGTCATTTTTGGTTACATGAATGAATCGTGTAGTGCTGAAATCTGAGATTGCACATCCATCACCCGAGTAGTGTACACTGTACCCAATATGTAGCTTTTTATCCCTTGATCCTTTCCCAACCTCCTGCTTCTGAGTCTCTAAAGTCCACTATGCCACTAGGTCTCTCTTTGGGTACCCATAGTCTAGCTCCCACTTACAAGTGAGAATATGCAGTGACATAAATAATAAATAATTTACCTCAAGAAAGCGTGGATTCAGATTGAAAAGCATACTTTAAATTATACAACCATGAATTTAACAAACACTATGCCTAATATGTTCCAGGCACTAAGGGGAGTTGCTTAAGATGTTTGAGAATATGACAGGCTCTATGAAGAGGTACGTAATACTTTCAGTACAAACATCAATATGTGCTTAGTTTCATCTTAACCTCACTTGTACTGCTAAGATGTAGTCATTGTTATATGTAATATCATTTAACTGTAGAGTAAAATATAACTTTAGTTTTTTCTTATAAATATGAAATTCAACAGTGGAGGATTTTATCGAGGAAAAGTTGTAAATCTGAATGAGTTTTCTACACATACATAAGAGAATACAAGGTTTGTATTTTGGACATTTAGAATACTTAGGTATAGTCACATAATAATATGAATGAATTAACCTTAGCCATTCATTGAAAAATAAGCATGGGATTTTGAATCTAAAACTTAAAGTATTCAGCCAAAAAAAAAAAAAATGAGCACTGGCTAAAGGCTCAGATGATTATGATAGCATTTTTTAGCCATAAAATATTTCTAAATTAAGGTATGTACATTGTGCTTTTTTAGACATAATGCTATCACACACTTAATAGACTACATAGGTGTAAACCTAACTTTTATATGTAGTGGGAAACCAAATAATTTATGGATATGAGAGTAGATTCTTAATGGAATCACAGGGCACGCAACAGAGGAACCCTGAAGCTGATAACAAAGGAAAATGAAATGCGACCCTGGATAACAATGAGGCCAGATAAGGCATTGGGGCATAAGGGCAAAGTAGGAAGGCTTCTAATCCTCCTGAGGTCGTACTCCCCCCTCCATCTGCCCCATGCTGTCCCAGCCTTCAGGTACACAGGGCTCTCACAGTCACTCAACAGGCATTTTTAGGATATCTACTCTGTTGCCTCTGGGATACTGCATGAGGATGAAATGATGGGTAAGACACAGTTTCTGACTGGGAACTCACAGTCCAGATCAGGAGACAGACAAACAAATAACTGACTATAATGTAATTCAGAAACACCCTGGTGGCCCTGGGTTCTCTCTGTCATAACCTTGTTAGGTCTCCCCTATGGCACCATGGTGGGTGTGGTTATCTTTATCTTATATTTCTACCAACCTCACTGTTCTGGGTCCAATTTTTTCTTTTTTTTTTTTTTTTTTTTTTTTTTGAGACGGAGTCTCGCTCTGTCGCCCAGCTGGAGTGCAGTGGCGCAATCTCGGCTCACTGCAAGCTCCGCCTCCCGGGTTCACGCCATTCTCCTGCCTCAGCCTCTCCGAGTAGCTGGGACTACAGGCGCCCGCCACCACGCCCGGCTAATTTTTTTTTGTATTTTTAGTAGAGACGGGGTTTCACCGTGGTCTCGATCTCCTGACCTCGTGATCCGCCCGCCTCGGCCTCCCAAAGTGCTGGGATTACAAGCGTGAGCCACCGCGCCCGGCCGGGTCCAATTTTTTCAAAGCACTGATCTCAGATTATTCTTCTGCATATGGATATCCAGTATTTCCAGCACCATTTATTGAAGATACTATCCTTTCTACAATGTATGTTTTTGGCACCTTTGTCAAAAATGAGTTCACTGTAAATGTACTGATTTATCTCTGGGTTCTCTATTTTGTTCCACTGATCTGTGTGTCTGTTTCTGTGCCAGTACCATGCCATTTGGGGAACTATAGTGCTCTAGTATAATTTAAAATCAGGTAATCTGATTCCTTCAGTTTTGTTCTTTTTGCTTAGGATAGCTTTGGCTATTCTGGGTCTTTTGTGGTTCTATGTAAATTTTAGATTTTTTTTTCTATTTCTATGAAGAATGCCATTGGTATTTTGATAGGGATTGCATTAAATCTGTAGATTGCTTTGAGAAGTATGGGCATTTTAACAATATGGATTCTTCCAATCCATGAATGTAAAGTATCTTTTCATTTTTGTGTGTCCTCCTCGATTTCTTTCATCAGTATTTTATAGTTTTGATTGTAGAGATCTTTCACTTCTTTGGTTATTTTCTATATATTTTATTGTATTTGTAGCTATTGAAAATTGGATTACTTTCTAGATTTCATTTTTTCAGATTGTTTGCTGTTGGCCTTTAGAAATGCTACTGATTTCTGTATCCTGCAACTTTACTGAATTTGTTCATCAGTTCTAATAGTTTTCTGGTTGAGTTTTTTGGTTTTTCCAAATATAAGATCATATCTTCTGCAAAGAAGGGTAATTTGGATGCCCTTTATTTCTTTCTCTTCTCTGATTTCTCTAGCTAGGACTTCCAGTACTATGTTAAATAACATTGGTGAAAGTGGGCATCCTTGTCATGTTCCTGATCTTACAGGAAAAGCTTTCAGGTTTTCCCTTCAGTATATTAGCTATGTGTCTGCCATATATGGCTTTTATCATGTTGATATAAGCTCTATACCCAGTGTTTTGAGGATTTTTATCTTGAAGGATGTTGAATTTTGTCAAATGCTTTTTCAGCATCAATTGAAATGATCGTATGGTTTTTGTCCTTCATTCTGTTGATATGATGTATTACATTGATTGATTTTTATATGTTGAACCATCCTTGCATTCCTAGGATAAATCCCACTTGGTCATGATGAATGATCTTTTTAACGTATTGTTGAATTTGGTTTGCTAGTACTTTGTTGAGCATTTTTGCATCAATGTTCACCAGTGATATTGGCCTATAGTTTTCTTTTTTGATGTGTTTTTGTCTGGTTTTGGTATCAGGGTAATACTGGCCTTATAGAATGAGTTTGGAAGTATTCCCCCCTCTTCTATTTTTTGGAATAGTTTGAGTAGGATTGGTCCATGTAATTTATACAATAGAACTCGAAACTTGATATTATCACTTCCATTTGACAGATGAATATATTAAGCCACTAAGTAATTAAACTAGCCTATGGTTATATAGCTATAATCATGGGAATAGCAGGATTCAGATCTCAGAATTGTTATCTCTACAACTAGTTATTTTGCTATGATTTATATCAGTTAGGATTTTCTGTTACAACAGAAAATCTGACTCACAGTGTGTTAAGCAATGAAGGCGATGGACTGACTCACAAAAGTTGAAGGCTTGGAAATAGTACAGGTGTTTTTTTTTTGTTTTGGTGGCTCAAACTTTTCATCAAAAGCATAATTTCTTTCACCTCCTTCCTTGGTGTTGCCAGCTTTCCATTTGGATTTAAAACATTCTCAGCAGTTTCACCCTTCACATCACAAATCACAGAGTCAGAAAGAGAGTGGAGACAGGCTTCAAACCTCAAATGTCGTCATTTTGCCATGTCCCTTGGGGACCACTGTGAGCTATTTCACTTAGGCTAAATGCAAGGGGAATGGAATTGTCCTGATTGAGTTACCAGAAAACCAGGGCCCACCCTGGACCTGAGGGTGGAGTGATGTACTAACTTCCATGACTTAGTACATAATGGATAAGAAAAGAGGGTATTGGGAGAAGACCTCTGACCTCTCAGACTCAAGCCATACTGACACAGTAACACTCTGCACCAAATGAGTAATGAACAACACTCACACGAACAACTCACCACCTAGTGTCCACAAATGAAGTGTTTTGCCTCTTCCTGGTATAACAGTACTTGAAGGCTAATCACTTTCTTTAAAAATCCTGTCATTCCTATCAAAGAATTGCCTTTGAATTTTTTATGACTTGATTCTGACCTAGTTTATTCTCAACCGTTAAGAAAAATATTAAATACAATAAATAGCATATGAGCTCTTCTTAGCTACACAGCTGAACTAACATTGTCTCAAATATTTAACTGTTTATGGAATGAGCAGGGTTCAGCTGGTGTATTACATAAAACAACTTATTCTCAAATCTCTCTGTTTAACTTGCCATGCTAATCCATTCCTCCCTCTCTGTGTGAGTTCTGGGATGAATCCTGATTTTTGTAGTCTGTCTTAGACAATAAAGGCATCACCCTTTGTTTTGTCATTAGAAGTCCAGTCCAGACTAATAATCATAGAACTACAGGTCAGTTTAGTATAATAATCAAAATTTCTGAATTCTCATCCAATGTAAAGCTTCTTTTCTTCCCCAGCTTGAGCCTGCCTCAGACTTGCAAGCATGTATTATCTTCTTGACTATTTCCTGTCTCTATTTTCTATTTATCAGAAATCCCACCTGTACACCTTCAAATGTACTTGAATTTGTACTTGTGTCCCCCTGTCTCCTTCTCCTATTGAAAGCCAATCCTTACTCATGTGTTGTTGATCCCTTTTGCTCTTACCTTCTCATGACTTACAAAAATATTGGGAAATTAGAAACAGACAGAAACTTCTTTAAAGTAGCAAAGGGAGTTACTTTTTAATTTCTGTCATCTGAAAAATAGACATCCAGATGAAAATAGATGCACAAGAGATTGGAGGAAATCACTGTACCTAGCAAAGGGAACAGAGTGGGAGTGGGCAGAACAACCTTCGGACCCCAATGCATGTCATTTTGGTACCTGCAAAAGAGGACGAGAAAGGAAACAGGGTTGGGTTAGAGCCTTGAACTGCAGTGTGGCCCTGAGAAATTCTGAGACAGACCAATAGAGGGTCCCAGAACAGAGGGTCCTTTAGAGACTGGTCAGCAAAAGCCTGACTCTAACAGCCCCTCCAAAGTCAGTCACTGGCTGGAAGCAGCCCAGGAAGAACATGGCCTCAGTGTGAGGTGAGATGGATAAGGGTAGCAGTTGAAGGCTTTGAGTCAATTTCAGCCTTCACAGCAGGATGGTGGATCATAGAGCTGGATGGTGGACATCTAAGATTGCCACAAAAGGTATAGAATAGAAAGCCCTCAGGGTAGGGAGGTGAGGGGGAAGCAAATTGATAGGAATAATTCTAATTAAAATGTGAAGAATACTACTTTGAAAATAAAACAATATAGAAATAAATTTTAAAATAAAATACCTAAATTAACAGCAGGAAAAAATACATTCATTGTTCTTAAATCTTAATATTTAAAGATGTAAATTCTTCACATTTCAATCTGTATGCTAGGAGAGTCGTTGTTTTGTTTAAGCTTTGGGGTTTTTCATTTTTTTTAAATTATCAACTTGATTCTAAAATATTTATAGGAAAGCAAAGGGCCAAGTTACTAAGCTGATAATTATTTTATCCAGAGAAACAGCCTTTTACTCTCTAATTAGATAATAAAATGCAAGTGCATGGGTATATTTTTACTTTGATGTGAATGAATTTCAATTAAAGTTTTATCAGTTAATCAAATATATAGATGATTATTTAGCAAATAATTTCTTAAATGGTTAGGGCATTCAGTGAAGCTTCCCAAATGTTGATGAAATTTAGGAGTAGAAGTGTAGACCACAAATGGGGAAGGAGGGCTGAAGAGAAACTTGGTAATAGGACTCAGATGACAGAAGATAAAGATTGCAAATTTTGTCCAAGGCCAACCTTAGTTGGCCCCTTAATACCTTTTGAATGAACAAGAACAAAAAACAATTGTATGTGATATTATTTATCTTTAAAGACACAAAGACAGGCAAATTTTTAAAATCATAATATGGCTTCTGAATTTTTAAAAGCAATCTGGCTTTAACAAAATAAATGTTTATTCATGGAGACTTTATTAATGTATGTTTCACACTTCCCCACTCCCTTCTTCTCTTCCTGTTTCTTTCTCTCTCTCCTTTCCCATTTCCCTATATTTACCTCTTCTCTCCTTTCCTTTCTCAACTTCTGACTTCACAAGATCAGTCTTAAAGAAATGAGGAAATTTAGAAGGAATATAAATAATGATTACCCTTTAAAAGTCATACTGGTCTGACTTAATAAGTTCACTGGATTTTTTCAAAATATCCAAAATCTTGACACACCTTTTTGTGCCTGTCTTTCTAGATAAAATAAATGCAGTTTAATAAAATGTTATGACTTATTTAATTGCTGATACCTTTGCAACTGTTCAACTGATATGGTTAACTGTATCTCATATATTCAATGTGAAACAAATAAAAATATTTGCATTGCAGATGACTTCATATTTAGGAGGCCCTGAGGCTTTGTAATAGGAAAAGCTGAGGCAACTTTACTATAGAAGAAATGGTACAATACATAGTTAACCTAGGATTTTATTCAACATAGAAAATGCTGCCCTGGCAGGGATTCATGTGGCTGCTGAGTCTACTTCTCTTTTTAAAAAATGTATTCCTCTGTGCTGAAGAGAACCCTCTGAAATCCATTGTCTAGTCACATCTACTAAACGAGGGGTTGAGGGACTTTAAAATTACACATATTTTCAGCACTTCTGAGAATCTTATTCACACCACAAAACATTGTTCTGGATGCACTAGAGAGGCTTAATTACACACTGAAGATAAAAAGATAAAGCAAAGAGACCTGTAGGTGGGATGGAAATGATTATCTATAAGTATACAGAAACTGAGCTTGCTAGTAGCTTGCATAACGAATTGCCCACACCCGATGGCATTTGCATGAACATTTTCTATGAAAGCCTAAATGCTTCTGAGATCTGTTGGCATAAACAAAAGAAACAGATGTTCCAACTTTGATACTAAGTAAACTTGAAAAGAAAACTATACATTTAGAGAAGAGCAAACCGTAGAGGAAATTATGGATAGACCCATCTTTCTGAAAGCTCTAGAATTTAAAATGCTGCTGTTATAATACAATTTTTAAAATAAAAAATACAAGCCCCCTTTGAAACTATAAGGTTTTCAGATTCGGTATTATATGTAAATACGCATAAAAGGATGAAATAACTCAGCATTTAGCTCTTTATAATAAATACAGAACTGTTTAGTAAAGTATCCTATTGGAGGGAGATGTAAATTTAGAAAATCAGTCTCATTTTCCCACCACCTCATATTATACCTTCCTGTGCAATGTAAGCTGAATACTTCCATCTGCTCCCAGACCAGAATCAAATAGGGCAAATATGTGTGTAGTATATTGCAGGGTCACCTTAAAATATCTCCCTCTTTGAAGAAGACCTAATGCCCCAAACTCCCACCATGATTAATACATAAGGGGAAAATTTGTAAGTTATACTACGAAATAAAAGAATATAGTCTGCACCCTGTATAATTAAAGGTAAAAACAATAAAATGAACTATTCAAAAGGGTTATACCCTAGAAATAAGTCCTCTACAAACAAGAATCATTTTTGCCCTCCTAGCTGAATAATACAAAGTAACACAAATTTTAAAATGAGCAACGGATTTGAATAGACATTTCTCCAAAGGTATACAAATAGCCAATAAGCACATGATAAAACATTCAACATCAGTAGTCATCAGGGAAATTCAAACCAAAGCTACGATGAGATACCACTTCATACACTAGACCACTTCATACTTTTTTAAAGTCAGATAATAACAAATATTGGCAAGAATGTAGAGAAATCCAAAATACTCATACAGTGCTAGTGGGAATGTAAAATTGTGTAGCCTCTTTGGAAAACAGTTTGGCAGTTTCTCAAGAAGTTACACGTAGGGTTACCTTTTAATCTAACAATTCCACTCCTAGGTATGTACTGAAGACAAATGAAAACATATGTCCACAGAAAAATTTGTACCTAAATTTCCATAGCAGTTTTATTTTTAAAAAACGTAAAGTATAAATAACCCAAGTGCCCATCAACTGATGAATGAATGAACAAAATGTGCTGTGTCCTTATATGGAATATTCACCAATTAAAAGGAATATAGTGCAGGTTATGACATAGCTGAATCTTGAAAACATTATGCTAAGTGAATAGAGCCAAACACAAAAGACCACATATTATATGATTCAGTTTATATGAAACATCCACAACGGACAAGTCAATAGAGACAGAAAGCAGATTAGTGGTTTTCTGGGGCTGAGGGGTTAGGAGGAATAGAGAATGACTGCTATTGGTTATGGAGTTTCTTTCTAGAGTGACAAAAAATTATTTTAAAATAGATGGTGTTGATGTTTGCACAACTCCCTGAATATACTAAAAACTATTCAATTGCACACTTTAAGTGGGTGAAGTATATGGTATGTGCATTATATCTCAATAAAGGTTTTTTTTTTTTTTAAATTACTTTCATATTGATAGATTCCTTAAGTAAAAGATTGTTGTTTGAAAACACATTTTACTTAGGAGAGACAATTTGTTGTTAGATACATACCTTTAATTACAGTAGTTTATCTACTAGAAAGGCAATCTAGTCAATCATTTAACATATATTCATCAGGACAAATGGCTCATACATTTTCCTTCCACTTCCATAATCCTTCTTGAAGTTCTTTAGTTATCATTTACTCTCCTACCTCAGATTTAATCACCTTTCCTCAGTCCTCATTCTTCTTGACTTCTTGAATGAACTAGTATTAAAAATGCTATGCTATGGTTACTTTTATGGCATTGCTATAGAAATGTTGACTCTTCCTTATATCTTGAAATGCTTCTTGTGCCTTCTGTTGATTTGATACTCTTGCATCTATGCTCTGTAAGGTCCGTCTGCTCCTTCTTTGTGTTGCTTTTTGTCTCCTCTTTTCCCCTCTCTCCCTAAAGATAATTATTCTTCAAGACTTTTTCTTCAATGCTCTACATTTCTCTTTTCACATTTGATCCTTTGTTTATGAATCTTGAATCTATTTCTATGTTTTTTTTTTTGATACCAGGTCTCACTTCTGTCATCCAGGCTGGAGTTCAGTGGTACAATCATGGCTCACTGCAGCCTCAACCACTCTGGGCTAACATGATCCTCCCACCTCAGCCTCCCAAGTAGCTAAGACTACAGGCACATGCCACCATACCGGGTTTTTGTATTTTTTGTAGAGACTGGATTTCACCATGTTGCCCACACTGGTCTCAAACTCCTGGGCTTCAGTTATCTGCCAGCCTCGGCCTCCCAAAGTGCTAGGATTAAGGCAGGAGGATCCCTTGAGTCCAGGAGTCTGAGACCAGCCTGGGCAACATAGTGAAACCTCATCTCTAAAAACACTATGGAGGAACATATTCAAATGATCAACCGTGCCATGAGACTTTTAGTTCATTATGAGGATTATATTATGAATGAAAATATCATTCATGGTATTTATTACTTTTTATCTACCTTCCTACATTGATGGGCCATTGCTTACCCAAGCAGAGAAGACTCCTACTATGGATAGATTTAGACAAACTATAGTCATTACTGTAAATATTCTAAGTCATTATCTGTTGAATCATACTTTGAAAATAAAATTCCTTAATAAGGCTTATGACATTCTAAATACTAAAAGCCTGATATTACTGCATAGTATTCTTCAAGTCCATGAATAGTACACATATACCCAGCACTGAGTCCTAAGAAAGAGCAAATGGGTTTAAACTGAAGCAAAAAATAAAAATAGATTTACACTGCAGCAGGAAGAATTTTGGTTGAAGATATGGGAGACCTTATTAAAAATGAGTTAACCTTGAAATGGTTTATTATATCCTTTTTAGGCCTTAAGAATATTAGGTATTTTGCAGTAAGTGCAGGTGCTAGAAAACTATGGGATAAAATAAATAACCTCCGGAAAGGTCCTTCCCATCTTCCAAAGCCTAAGTCCTTAAGCTTAGGCTATTTTTGGTTTCCTTTCTGAGCCATCTCAGAAAGGAGCCTATACAATGAAAGTAAAAGCAGCTCTTGATTTCTGTTTTCCCCTCACTACTCCAGGATCTGTTTTTGCCACAACTTCATAAGTATTTCAATTACTTGTTCTCTCAGCAATCCTGCAGAGAAGCTCTGCCCCCACCCACCTTTTTATAGATGGAGATATTGAGGTTAAATGATTTTCTCAGGGTTACAAAGAAACCTAGCAGCAATGAGGGAATGAGAACTAGCAGTTCAACCTTCTGCCGGATGAATAGATTGAGTTTCTGAGCAGCTTTGCTATTATATTGCAAAGAGGCCACGCAGCAGCCTGGCTGAATGTGTGAGGAAACCGCGTCCTGGAAATGAAAGGGAGGCTGCAAGGAGAGCATTTTCCTTCTTATTAATGACATCGGCAATTGTCTAAAGTTGGAAAGAAAGGCCCTTCAGAGAAAGAGCCTTTTAAAAAGAGGACAAATAGCAGGGTACTCCATTTGGGACCCTCCCTCAATAAGACTGTTGTTGTCTGTCTACTCACAGACAGTGCCGCCAAGGAAGCCGGGCTCCAGATTGGAGATGCGGTACTGGCTGTCAATGGCACTGAGGTCACCATTGTCGAGCTTGCAGAAGCTGTGAACCTTGCAATGAAAGGTAGGTGGGCCAGTTACAGAATCCAGAGTTCATCTGTAGGAGCAGAAAGCTGCCATACAGAGTTCCAATGTGGGAGGGGACACCTACAGGTGTATGTGCACTTCTCTCCCAAAGCGCCTTTTAATGCCTTGTCATCAGCATGAGTTTTCACAGAAATTAAATCACATTTCCCTCCCATTTTCCTTCCGTATTGATGGCTAGCCACTAAACTGAAGCCAGAAAATGGCAGTAAGTAAAACATACCCTATTATTATCAAAACATTTACTTAAACTCCTTGTACATGCACAGAAAAATTCTCATTACAAGAATTCATTTACTATTACCGTCCTTTCGTCCCACCTTCCTTCCTTCCTCCCTCCCTTCCTTTTCCCTTTCTTTCCATCAGTTTTTAGAGTTAACAGCCTCAGGATTTTAATGTAAAAGAGAGAGAGAGAGAAAGAAATGAAGAAATCACAGAACTAAAGCTTCTACAGATTTTCCGAGGCCCTTAAAGCAATTGTGTTGCAGATGGAATCACCACAAGAACAGTGAGGATACATGCCCCATACCCTTGCATCCTCTCACATTTCACTTTGTGGAAAGGTAACACCATCTTCCTCTCTGCAAAACAACTTACTTTTTTGGCACTGTGTTACAAACCCTGTCTCCCTGCAGACCTAAAAATATCCAGCTGGTAAATGCTGTGTTCCCTCATGGAGTTATTTGGTGTGGTTTCCTGTTCCGGGCTTCCTGAAGCCTGCATGAGAACTTCAGTGCCTCTGAAGGTTATTAGCAGGCAATGAGATATTAAAAATGTGTGCATTTGGGATAGGTCACATGTGCTAATCAGTAAGTGTAACTGGCTGAGCAGTAAGTATCATTTGCCCTTTTCTCATGATGAAATCATGCTTGATGATTAGCAACATTGAGACTTCTCTAGTGTAGACGAGCAGCACAAAAAAAAAACCAAAAAAAACAAACAAAACAAAACAAAACCAATAACAAATGCTGTGTCTTCATAAGTGATTCTGAAACTTGTTGTAGGATTTGGCTTGGTGTTTTGCTGCTCTGTAGGACTTGGACTAGCTGCACCGGGAATCCAAGGTCATTGTCAGTTAGCACGTGCAACAGCTATTTATATGTCTTGCACAAATATTTATCCTGTGTGGAGTACAGATGAGAAATGGAGATAATATAATGATTATGCTAATGAATTGATAGTATTCCATACAATAAGGAAATCTTACCCATCTGGATTTAGCTGTTCCTAGGTTCTTCCTCACAGATAATTACATTTCCAATTTTCTGAGTTAAATAAAACCTACTTTTAGAAATATTGCTACTTTTAGTACTTCTTTTATTTTTCCCAAGAGGCCTAATGTTCTTTATAGCACTAAACCATTCAGCCTCACTACATCAGCTAATGGCAACAAATAGAAATCATCTCTAAAACTTGAATGGAGAGATTTCTGATTTCTGACGAGATAAGGAACTAACACTGATACTGAGAGAAAAGCTATATTCAACAGCCATTCCTGGAAGTTACTTGGGCGGATGGACTTATCTGCTGATATAATCTGGGCTCAACCACTCCTTGGTTGCCACCTTCACTTTTCTCCTCAGAGGAAACCTTAATTCTGTGTCTGTTCCGATTCTCCTCAAACCGAACATCAGAGATACATCAAAAACATAAAAGTGAATTACAGATCTGAGATGCTAAAAGTAAAGGCAAGATCATTTGGTACAGGTGCATATTAGAAACAGTGAGGATTACAGCCAGTAGCAGATAAGAGCTGAACACTTCATGTAAGAAACAGGCTGAGGAACTGCTTCTTAATGTTTTTTCTATTCCATATGGACCTAGGTGACCAGTTCTCCACCACATCACCTGAAAGCCAGAGAAACAGCAGCACCTATAATGGAGTCAATGGGATAGTATCAGGATGGTCCATCATTCCTTACCCAGATATAATCTCCTGCACATCCTAGGACTAAGTAATTATAGCACAGCTTTTTGTTGAGGAAGAGTAGAGTTCATGGCGAAGGAAAAGGGAGAGTGCCTGAGATTCAGGGTCATCTTGTAAGGAAGCAAATGAGGCAAACATAGTGATTGAGCCAATATAGCAACCCAAGAGGCTTACTCCCTGAGGAGTAACCTGTCTCTACCACCACACTCACCAGGAGGGATGTCAGCTATGTTCTGGACTTTAAACTTTCTCCCAGTACATACTTGCAGCCAAAGTACTTAATAATCCCAGAGAAGTAAGAGTTATCTAGTAAAAATAACAAGACATCTGAGAAACATAACTGCAGTAAGAGAAAGACAATATATGGAAAAATCTATAACAACCAAACCAAAATAAATTAGTAGATCAGAGAGAACAAGCATTTAAAATAAGATCAATAAATATCATAAAAGTGGTGAAAAATGACATTTGTAGGATATTTAATATAAAGCAGAAAAAGCAGACATAAGGGAAAACCAGTGTTCAGCACCAGGTATAAAGAAGGTAATTGTTGAAATAAAAATGCAGTAGGTGAGCTGAATAACAGAAAAAATACACTAGAAAAATTTTAAGGATCCAAAATATTTAATGTAAGAACTTTCATAGAAAGCATCAGGCGAGTTTTTTAAAAAAGAAAATATATAGGAAGAGTTAAGAAATACATAGGATAAAATTAGAAAAGCCAGTATGATAATATTTCAATCAAGGGTGCCTAAAGGAAAAAAGTAAATAAGTACATGGAAGGAGAAATGTTTTTGAAGAAAAAAATTAGACTTTTTTAGAATTAAAGAAAGAAGAGAGAACTCAGGAAACACTTATAGATCGCCACATAGATAGGAATAAAACCCTCATGTTGGCATATTGTAGTGAAATTTAAGAACATCAAAGATAAAGAAATTTTTTTTTTTAAGTTTCAAGACAGAAAACCACTGAAATCTGATTGATATCAGACTTTTTAACAGCACTGGATAATGGTATACAATGCAATAATATTTTCAAAATGTTAAAGAAAATTAGCATTATAACTCAAATGTAATATCCAGCTAAACTATTACTTAAATGTAAGTGCACAGTAAAGACATATGTGAGCATTTAGCTTTATAAAAGATTGTCTGAAATACTCTTAAATGAAACACTGTAGCAAAGAGAAATACAAATCCAAAATGATTTTATAGTAATCATGGGAAATAAAGGTGATGAAATAACTTAGTAAAGTTTCCTATTGTCTATATGAACTCCTCTCCAGTGCAAACAATTTTATCTAACTCATAACTTACCAATCTCATAAAGTGGTAATACAACCAAATAAAAATTAAGCATTAGTAGGAAATAATATCAGCAAGATCCCAGAGTAGGAAGACCCTTTTCCCCCTTACAAACATATGAATTTATCAACAATTTATAGACAAATTCTCTTTGTAAGAAATCCAGAAACTTACTGAAAGGCTCCACATCCCAGGCAAACACTAAGCTAGACTCACCGAAGCCAGTAGGGAGATTTGGGACACATTCTTGACAGAATCCTTACACCGAGCCCAGCACTGTATAATCAAGAAGGGAACCCCTGAGCTACAACCTTTTCTAAGGGCAGGGAGCGAGTGTAATTTGTACATCTAGCACCCCAACTTTTCCAAGGGACCTCAGCAGGGACTAGATTCTGTTTTGCTGGCTGTGGAGCTCTGATAGAGAACACAGACAGCAGCTTGGGCTGTTAAGCACCATAGATCCTTCCCGTTGCTCAGCATAGAGCAAGGACAAAAAATTCCCAGCACTCTGCTACCCTTGGGGAGGGAGAAGTTTGATCTGTGTATCCATTTCACTGCCTTCTCCAGGGATGTCCAAAAAAGTGTCTTGGTAATGTTGGAGCTCTGGCAAGTTCAACATATTCATATCAGAAAGAAAGAAGTTAAATTATCCCTGTTTGCAGACAACACAATATTATAAATAGAAAACCCTAAAGATGCCAAAAACAAACTGTTAGAACTAATAATTGAATTCAGTATAATGGCAGGATAGGAAATCAACAAACAAAATTCAATTGTGTTTCTATACACTAACAGCAAACTAGTTGAAAAGGAAATTATGAAAACAATCCCCTTTACAATAGTAACCAAAAAATTAAAATACTTAGGCATAAACCTAACTAAGAAGTGAGAGATTTGTATACTAAAAACTAGAAAACAGTGATGAAAGAAATTAAGACACAAACAATTGAAAGATATCCTATGTTTATAGATTGGAAAAAATCATACTATTTAAATATTCATACTACCCAAAGCAAGCTATAGATTCAATGTCATCCCTATCAAAACCTCAATAGGATTTTATAAAGAAATAAAAATTTTTAAATTTACATGGAACCACAAAAAGCCACAAATAGCCAAGTCAATCTTGAGAAAGAACAGCAAATATGGAGGCATCACATTTCCCAATTTCAAAATATATTACAAAACTATAGTATTCAAAGCAGTATGGTAGTGGCATACAGACAGACAGATCCATGGAACAGAATAGACAGCCCAGAAATAAATCAATGCATATATGGTCAACTGATCTTTGACAAGGGTGCCAAGAATACACAATGGGGTGAAGACAGTCTCTTCAACAGATGGTGCTGAGAAAACTGGATAGCCACAAGCAAAACAATGAAATTGGATCCTTATCTTACATTCTACACAAAAATCAGCTCAAAATGGATTAAGAACTTAAATATAAGACCTGAAACCTTAAAATTCCTAGAAGAAAGCATAGGAGAAATGTTTCTTGATATTGGTCTTGGCAATGACGTTTTGGATATGACACCAAAAGCACAGGCAACAAAACCAAAAATAAACTAGAGGGACTACATCAAACTAAAAAAACTTCTGATGAGGGGGTTAATCTCCAAAATACAGAAGAAACTCATACAAATTAATAGCAAAAACATACTAACAGCCTGATTCAAAAATAGGCTAGGGAATTTCTCCCAAGAAGACATACAAATGGCCAATAGGTGTACAAAAAACTACTCAGTGTTACTAGTTATCATGGAAATGCAAATCAAAACCTGAATGAGACATCACCACACACCTACCAGAATGGCTACTATCAAAAAAACAATAGACAACAAATGTTGGTGAGGATGTGGGGAAATTGGAACATTTGCACACTGATGGTGGGAATGCAAAATGTTGTAGCCACTGTGGAAAATAGCATAAAAAGTCCTCAAAAAATTAAAAAGAAAACTACCGTATGATGCAGGAATCTCACTTCTAGGTATTTATGCAAAGGAAATAAAATCACTGTCTCAAAGAGATATCTGCATTCCCATGTTTACTGTGGTGCTATTTATAATAGCCAAGATGTGGAAATCACAGTGTCCATCAACATAGATTAAAAAAATATGCATACATATAAATGAATACCATGCAGCCCTAAAAAGAAGTAAATTCTGCAATATGTGACAGCATGGACGAAACTTGAGGACATCATGCTAAGTGAAATAAGCCAATCACAAAAGAACAAATACTGCATAATTCCACTCATGTATGGCATTTCAAACAGTCAAAATCATAGAGGCAAAAAAATAGAAAGGTGCTTGCCAGGTACAGGGGTAAAGTGGGACAGGGGAGTTGCTAACTAACCAGTAAGAAATTTTAGTTATGTAAATGAATATGTTGTAGAGATCCATTCTACAACACTGTACCTGTAGTCAACAATAGTGTATTGTACAGTTAGACATTTGTTAACAGGGTAGATATGTTAAATGTTCCTACTACAATAAAATAAAACTTTTAAAAAAGTACCAGCATATAAAACTTAAAAAAAGCATTAAAAAGTTTGAACTTGGAGAGAGTAACTAGATTCTACGTCCCACAAAGCATATTTTTTTTCTGAGTACAATGGAACATTCATAAAAGATGACAACATATCAGGCCATGAATGAAACTCCAATAAATTCCAAAGACTCAACATCATACAGATTATATTCTTTATCAATAATGCAATTAAATTAAAATTAAATAATAAAAGAATAACTTTCTTTAAAGTTACATGGCTTAAATTTTTGTTACTGCTTCTGAGAATTATTATACCATTTAAAACAGGGTAACAATGAAAACAATACATGTTAAATTTATAGTATTTAGAGGGAGTTTATACTTAAAATATCTTTATCAAAAGCAAGAAAAATTAAAATTCAGTGAATGAAGTTTCAACTCAATAAGTTAGGGGAAAAAAAGCCATAGAATAAACAAAAAGAAATAAAAAATAAGTACAGGATAAAATTACTGAAATCGGGAATTAAAAGAAAAATACAGCATACTAATGAAATTAACAGCTGGTTCTTTCAAAAGATTCACAACACAGACAAATCTCTGGCATCACTGATAAATAGGAAAAAGAGAAAAAGAAGTAAATAGACAAAATAGAGAATAACAAAGTAAAAGGGAAAAACATACATGGTTTTTCAAATAATAAAATACTACTTTGAACAACTGTAGAATAATAAACTTTAAAGCTAGATAAATAAAAACATTGTCCAGAAGCATTTAGAGTGCTTAAATTAGTGCAAGAATAGGCAATCTGCAGGCTCTCATAATTAAACACATTGATAGAATAAACAAAGACATCACTTCATCTCTTTCCCATTTCCATCCCCACCCCATCTCCCATTCAAAAGCCCAGGATACTAGTCTCCTCATTTTTATAGAAGAGACCTATCTGACTTTCAAACAACAAATAATCTCTACTCTATATGGTTTTTTCCAGAAAACAGTGGATGACTATTCAGCTCACTTTATGAGGCTACTGTAACCTTGATTCCAGAACCAGATAAACACATTATGAAAAATAAAATAATATATCCATTCTATTTATGTATAGATATACAAATTCTAACGAAAATGGTAAATACCTAAACCAAACTTTTTATTAAAAATACGTATAGTATATCATAATCAACTAAAGTTTATACCCATATAGTTTAATCACAAAAAAATTTTAATGCAATTCTTCACGTTAGTATGAAGAAAAAAATCACGATTGTCTCGATAGTGCAAAATAATTATTTAATAAAGTGCAGTACGTGTGTGTCTGCGTGTGTTTGTGTTTAAATCCCCTAAATAGTAGAAACAACAATTTCCTTTCATAACCTGATAAAGACTATCTACTAAAAACCTAATCATAAATAAAAGTACATAAACACGAACAAAAATATTTAATGGAGAAACTTGTTTTGAGATTCAGAAGAACAATGCTGATTATAACAATCTCTGTTTGTTCTAACATCAAAAGTTCTGACCAATTCAACTTAATCCAGGTACATAAAAGATGACCTAAATAACTGGAAATGTATATTTATGGGTGGAAAAAAATCTGTAAAGATTTTAATTCTCACAAAATTAATCTAAAAATTCAATTGAATTCCAATAACATTTTATAAATTTTTGAGTAATTTGTCACACTTACCCACAAACGTGTAGAAAATAAATGTCTTCAAATAGCTATGTCATTTGTGAATACAGCAAGCAATGACAAAGGAACTTTTCATACCAGATGTTAAGGTATATTATGAAACCATAATTAAAAAAAGTATGGCAGTCTCACAGGAACAGATGATAGGCCAGTGGAATAGAATGGACTTGAAATCTCAGAAACATACTCAAATGTTTACTAAAATGACATATGATAAAGTAGCACCATAATACAATAGGGACTTCTTATAGAAAATAAGTTGAATTCATACCTTCATACATTGCACCTTCCATTTTATACCATATACAAAGGTGGATTCAACTACATTAAAGACCTCAATTTTAAAGTTAAAACATAGTGTCAGTAAAATAAATTGTTGAAGAATAACTTTGTTAGTAATCAGAGAAATGCATATTAGCAACAAGATAATATTTTAGATCCACTAGATTAGGAAAGAAAATATATTAGAAAATCAGATAACAGCCAGCTTTGGCAAGGATATACAGATATAAGTACACAAGAACACTCATACACTCTTGTTGGGTTATAGGCACTTCAGAGAACAATCTGGCAGCATCTAATGAAGCACTTATAAATCATGTCCTAGCAGTTGCATTTTGGGGCAGATAAGCCCAAAGAAACCATTGAGTGGCCACATATAAGGGCATTCATTGCAGTGTTCTATGTGGTCGAGTGGAATCAGAAGCAATCTAGGTGCCCATCTCTAAGGGAATAGATAAGTAAGCCATAATAGATGCATACTCTGAACTTCTGTGCCTCATTTTGAAACAATATACAAGATATGCATTTAGCTGGCACCATGGATAGATTTTTAAAACATGATTTTGAATTGAAAAAGAGACAGAGAAGGTGGGTGGTGGGAAGGAAGGAGGGAGGAAGAGAGGGAGGGAGGGAGAATGAAGGGGGGGAGGGAAGGAAAGAGGGAGGGAAGGAGGGAAGGAAGGAAGGAGGGAGGGAGGGAAGGAAGGAAGGAGGGAGGGAGGGCGGGAAGGAAGGAAGGAGGGAGAGAGGGAAGGAAGGAGGGAGAGAGGGAAGGAAGGAGGGAGGGAGGGAAGGAAGGAAGGAAGGAGGGAGGGAGGGCGGGAAGGAAGGAGGGAGAGAGGGAAGGAAGGAGGGAGGGAAGGAAGGAAGAAGGGAGGAAAGGAGGGAGGAAGGGAGGGAGGGAGGAAGGGAGGAAGGGAGGGAGGAAGGGAGGGAGGAAGGGAGGGAGGAAGGGAGGAAGGGAGGGAGGGAGGAAGGGAGGAAGGGAGGGAGGAAGGTCGGTCTTAGCATGATACCATGCACATAAAAGTAAAAGATACACAAAATAATGTGCCATATTCCTACATCAAATACATTTTGTGAGTGCCTATTATGGGAAACAAAACATGTGAGGAGAAAATAGAGTAAAACAAAGCAAAAAGGGAGACTTGTACTCTAAAGACTATCCTGTGCCAAGCCCCAGTGTTATGATTCACTCAACGATCTGCATCTGAGTCCAAAGCAACAAATGAATGCCTCCAGGGATGGGCACCCACCCTACATGATTTTAGCTTTCTCCATCTTCTAAAATTTATAGGCAGTAATGGTGAAAAAAAGGAAAAACATCACAGGATTACTGAGAAGCACTGGGCCTCCGAGAAGAATATACATGACTATGAAACTAAGGAGGAAGAGAAAAGGAAGAAATAATAGGAATAATTAAAATTTTATGTAGTACTTTCTTTACATATTTAATTTTGTTAACAATTCTATAAATGGTCAGGGTATTTTCTGGAAAATACAGAATTTGAAACAAACTTTTGAGGGTTCTCTTTGGGAAGGAAAGCTATCAACTTGTCTGAAGAAAGCAATAATCAAGACACAATGAATAGAATCTTTTGTTAAATTCATGTGTCATATGGAGGTCTTGGAATACATATTTATGAAGTATTTATTAAGAGCTCATTTAGAAATCTAAAGATTTCCACCTGCCTCTCATTTATGTTTGCATAAACGTCCTGAAAGTCTAACTGATATCTTTTTGACCACTATATATTTTTGTACAGACTCATTCCCATGTATTTAAAACTTCGGTAAAATCCTATCCTACTACTGGTTGCTACTTTACTGATTTAGATTTATGAACAGCAAATCACTTTTCCCAGAACACTGAATCCTAAATCCAGCTGTATGTCAGACTCGCCTGGAAACTCTTTTAAATGCAGAATCCCTGGTGGTGACTGCACATTTGTAATTTTAATCAACTCTCCCTGGCAATTCTTTCACACCCAACCCAGCATCAGTGCACAGCTCCACATCTTAGAGGCATGGCCAAAAGATTACAGCCTTAAGATTAGAAATCTGTTTTGTTAGCCTGTGAGGCAAGTGTTATCTTATCTCCCTAGCCTCACATTAAAAAGAGGATTTACTAGATGTGTTAAAGTCTAATTTTATAATTAAAAATACTATTCAAAAATACCAGTCACACATACCTGCACAAATTACCTTTATTCTGCAGATGGGAAAAGCTAAACTGGAGACTTAAAAAAGCACTTGGTGTCACATTGTGAGTGATGCATGCATTCTCCATGTGAATTTTTATTTTAATTAGGTCTCTTTTAATTTCTGGTTTTGGCTTTTTCTTTTCTTTTCTTTTCTGAGTTGGAGTCTTGCTCTGTTGCCCAGGCTGGAGTGCAGTGGTGTGATCTTGGCTCACTGCAACCTCCGCCTCCCGGGTTCAAGAGATTCTCCTGCCTCAGCCTCCCAAGAGCTGGGATTATAGGTACCCACCACCATACCCGGCTAATTTTTTATATATTTAGTAGAGATGGGGTTTCACCATATTGGCCAGGCTGGTCTCGAACACCTGACCTCAAATGATCCAGGTGTTGGCTTTTATAAGGGCTGGTTATTTGCAGAATCAAATGGAAGATTTAATCACCAATAAGAGAGTAATGGTAAACAGTGAGGTTTAATCAACCTGGAAGTTCTTTGCTTCCATAGGGCTTCCTTGTTTCACTAAGTGCAGGCTTTACTAAAACCAAATACAGAAGCACCTCTGGAGTGCAGGTCCTCAGCTACTGAGCACAGTGCAAACCCTCAGGAAAGTACACATCTTGCACATTTCTCACCTGCACCTGAGACGGTGGTGGAATTTGCCTGACAGCAGAGGTGCGACTGTGACACAGTTTAAGATTGGTGACATCATAAGAAGACTATGATCCAAGGAGAAAGTGTGAATTAGAAAAAGAAATCATTTTTCTCTTTCCTGCAGCTGTAAATAATCTCACCCACAATTCTTTACTTTCAAAACTCTAGACCAAAGTGCTAGGGAAGAAGAGTTTGCTGTATAGCTTTTATTTTTTAAGGATGCCATCACCAAATAACTGGATTCTCTAAAAATGTGGGTTTTCAAACTCTTTCATCTCATGAAACTAATAGTTCTCTTGACTCCTTCACCTCAGGCTGTAGACATTTACCTACCCATGTACTCCGACGCTCCCCCCAAAAGCAAGGAAGATTTGGGGATATCCAGAAGAGAAAGGCAATGGTTATATGTTTCTTTTCTGCAAAGTGGGGAGATACTTAGAGAAAAAAGTGCAGGTTGGGGAAAACCTAATAATTCTTTTGCTGAAAAATACTGCAACTGAAAATGAAAGCAGATGGGAAACTAAATCACAGTTAAGGCAAAGAAGAAATATGGTTGGTGGCAAAGACTGTGCTAATGAGCAGAGGCTGTCAGAAACAGGGATGCCTAGGGACTTGGGACTGAAACAGAGGTCTGACATCACCTGAGAACTTGTTACAACATAGACTCTCAGGCCTTATGCCAGGCCTACCGAATGAGGATATGCAGTTCAACAGACCCATCAGCTAACTGGCATCTACATTTAGCTTGAGAAACAGTAAACTAAGGCACTTCCATATGTTAGGGTCCCAGTAAGCTAATAAATAGTAACAAAACCAGGAGGTTTTAAATGTTTGTACTTGACAGTTTGGTTAACACACAGAAATTACAATGACTATACAAATAACCTCATTTGAAGATAATATCAGAAGTCTAAAGTCTCAAATCAAAATTCTCTGTGAATGTCAGGCCCACGTGCCCTGGGCCCCCGATAGGACCTGTTTATGAGTATAAAACCACTATTCCCGACAGCTGTTTAGAAGCCAGCAAGTCCCCATGCATCAGGATCATGTCCTAACTCTGAATGTGAAAAACTTTCCTCTAATATGATGACACCATGCTTCAGCAGGGCCATCTGTATTCCTGCCCCAGAGAGAATTTTTTGTGGTGCACCATGTTATGTTTATGGCTGGGCTGAAACACAAGCTTAGCCTGATCAGTATCAGAGAAACCCATAGGCAGTCTGTGTAAGCAAAAGGAAAATGACCTCAAGGGGCAGCCCACTGCAGCAGTACATAAATAAATTGGCAGATGTGTCAACTATGCATATTAGTCCAGAAGTGCAGTTCTTTGGGGACTGAAGTCCAAAGACAAAGACATTTGTGGGTTGCCGGTCAATCTGGAGCATTTCTTCTCATTTTTCTGCATGTGTTTTTGACAGGAGCTTAAGGGCAGTTCAATAAATTAAAATGTATTTACATGGCAATGAAGAATTATCTTGACACACAGGGAGTTATTTAATTACGAAGGTGCTTTGCGTGCTGCTAAAGTTAAGACTGTGTCAGCCTTTCTGGGACAAATCTTTATTTTCAGGGCCATGTGGCTCAGCCAGGAATGATCCCCTGGGTTGGAGCTTGTCATTTATAGAAGAGGAGTCTCCTTGCTGACCCCCATTTCCATAGACAGCTCTAAACAGATCGGTAATCTCAATGTCAGACATCACGATGAAGTCAGCGCTGCCAAGGCCAACTGTCTTCCTTCAGGGATATGGCCTTCCTCTCAGAGGAATTGTAAATGAAGTCATATCCCATTTGCAGTCTTCAAAGCATGTCAGGGTTGCTATCTGTCTGATTGACATTCAGAGAATTTTCTAGAAGCATCAAGAAGTAGGTGTACAATAAAAGCCTGTGTCCACATTGCAGCATCAAAGCATAGTGGGTAAACAGTGACCTCATATTAACAGGGATAGGGACAATTTTCCCCCAGGCTATATCATGCCAATCCTTTGGGAAAGGGGTGCCACTAGTGTCCAGACACCAAATAAGGCATTCTATAAAAGACAAGACAGGAATCAGGAAGCTCAAGGTTTAACCCTTGGCACTATGTTGAATAGGCAAGAAAAAGGGGGAGAAAAGGAAAAAGAAACATTTGTAGCTTGCCCTGCCTAGAACTTCTGTCTATTTGCAAGTTCAAAGGTTTGTCATTGATTTTTATCAGATACAATATTGGCAATAGTTATAAGCAGTGACTTAGATCTTGCCTTTAGCTAACCTAAGTCAAAAGTAAGGTGGAAAGGTAGCTAAGCATCACTCATCCTCCTCCTTAGGAAGTAAATCAAAGTCTGTTTAAAGATTTAGCTTGATTATTATAAACAGTGAAAATGAATAGACTTCAGGAACTCATAACCAGAACAAACATAGCTGGGTGGTTGAATGGAAAGAGGTCTGCACTAGAAGTCAGGGAACCTGGGTCCCAGACTTCATTCATCACCTTATGGGCTAGGGGTCCTCAGTGAAGTCACTTTACCTCTCCAGTTTTCATTTTCCTCAAACATGAGTGTTTGAATTACTGAGGAACTCTTTGGTTTATTCCAACTGTAGGATTCTATTTCATTCCATTTATAAAAAACTGTAACTTTTTTCTCATCCATTCTTACTAAATAGTAACAGTCTTTCCAGTTGATTGTAAGATTTTCGGCCACTGAACTATTCCAAATGCATGCCTCTAGGTACAGACATCTTGACCCTGGTGGTAGGATCTGATATCAGCTGGTGCCCCAGTACCCCTTGGCCCACCTGCCACGGCTACCCACATAAGAGGACTCACTCCGGGATCGTGAAGGGTTGGAGAAAGAGGTGGTTTGTGCTGAAGCATGATGGATGCCTCTACTATTACAAACATAAAAAGGTAAACTGAGGGGAGGGCTGAGGGCTGACAGAGTAAGAACAAGAAATCTCAGAAAGTTCTGGTCACGTAGACCATTCCATGACCAAACTATTGTCTTGTAAGGTACCATATTCTAGGATTTTGAAAGCAGTGTTCTCTCGTGTGACTTCTCAGGACTTTTTTCTTCTTTAGAAGCTCAGAGGATTGTAATCTATTTTCTCTGCTGCTGCATAAATCCAGGCTGGCACGTACGTTTCTATCTTGTTTATTCTTACTTTCAGATCCTCTGTGAAAACTTCCTTATCAAAGCCAAAATCTAAGAAATGAACTGCATATCTAGTACCCTAGAGAAATCAAAGCGGGGCACAATCAGTACCTGGGCACTGTTGTCCAAGCGACAGGGCTTGGATGTCATTACAGCTTCTGAAGCAGAGTACCAGAGAAGCAGCCTGAAATACCTTTTTTCATTTCCCAGATTTCATTAAAGCAGTGATTTCTAACTACAGGTAAAGGTTGGAGTCTCCTAGAGAGCTTTCTTGATATGCAGACTCAGTTCTCCTCCCAGATGTTTCTAATTCAGCAAGTCTAGGGTGGGGCTGGGGCCTGAGCAGTTGGAGAAAGCGCTTCAGGTGATTCTAATGTGCAGTTCAAACTATCAAACTGCAAGCCACATCTTGTCAGCACAAGTATTTTCTCAGCTCTATGCAACACAGTGTCTTATTTATTTATTTATGTAATTTATTTATTTATTTATTTATTTATTTATTTGAGATGGAGTCTTGCTCTGTCGCCCAGGCTGGAGTGCAATGGCACGATATTGGCTCACTGCAACCTCCGCCTCCCAGGTTCAAGCAATTCTCCTGCCTCAGCCTCCCAAGTAGCTGGGATTACAGGCACCTGCTACCACACCCAGCTAATTTTTATATTTTTAGTAGAGATGGGGTTTCACCATGTTGGCCAGGCTGGTCTTGAACTCCTGACCTCAGGTGATCTGCCTGCCTTGGCCTCCCAAAGTGCTGGGATTACTCAGATGCAAACATTATAAAAAACAGAGCTTTCACATAGAAATCTCAGTTTCTAACTTCTCTTGAAAAATTCCCTAGCAACAGTTTCTGGGAGCTGAGTAGACTTCCTCCTCCAGGACCTCCTCTTCTCTCCTCTAACAACTCTGGGTCATATTTGTGACCCACCTGTAATGAGTGTTCACAGCAGTTTTGTACCTCATTCATGATACAATCTTTTTTTTTTTTTGCCTTTATTTTGCATTGCCCTAGTTTCTTAATTTTAAGCTGCAGATATAATAAAGATATAAATACATACATACACACACACACACATATATACGTACACATATATATACACACACACGTATATAAATAACCTTAATTCCTTTCTGGCACAAAGGAAGGAATACATCAATAAAGAAATTGATACTTCTTTAAAATGAGGAATAATTTTGCATATTATTCCTCATTATTGTGAAATTATTGTGAAAACTTTCTACTTCTAGATTATGAGTTACTTGTGACATAGACCGTGAAGTGTTCTCCCTTTCATGGCACTGTGAGCCATACAGCTACTTTGAAAAACTTTGTCTCCCTCCAGTGCAGGAGAATAGGATTCTCTCTAATCAGGATGAGAAAGGATGGTCTGTCCTTGGTCTCTGTGTTCGGAGTATTAAAGTGAACAGAACAGAAGTTTTCCACCTAGGTAGGCTTTCAGAAGCCTCCTGAAGAGTTTTCCAAAGTACACATGCAAGCTGTTTCCTTCTCCCTTACTTGCTCAATCTCCAACAGTGGGGTCCTGGAAATTATAGGATCTTTTTCAAACTTTTAAAGTAATTCTAATTTGTAACTTGGGTGAGTACCACAACCAAGTTTATTCCCATTTACAGTCAAAAGATAAAAATAAAAATAATAATGTAATCTTGCCAATTGTTCTTCTTGGAATGGATTTTTCTTTATTCTGAGATTACATCCTTCCTAACTTGTGGTGATAATTTGTGTTTCCTCTTGTGAAATGGTGATAATAGTAGATGCTGGCCAGGGCTTGGTGGCTCATATCTATAATCCCAGCACTGTAGGAGGCTGAGGCAGGTGGATCACTTGAGGCCAGGAGTTTGAGACCAGCCTGGCCAACATGGTGAAGCCCCTTCTCTACTAAAAATACAAAGATTAGCCAGGTACGGTGGCACATGCCTGCAATCCCAGGTACTTGGGAGGCTGAGGCACAAGAATTGGTTGAACCTGGGAGGTGAAGGTTGCAGTTAGCCAAGATCATGCCACTGCACTTAGCCTGGGTGGCAGAGCCACACTGTCTCAAAAAAACAAACAAATAAATAAAGCCCTTCCATATATCTAGATATATCTAGATATATATGGCAACTTTATGTCAAGCACCCCATATTTTAAGATGCCTGGTTCTTGAAACTCAGAAGGGTTTCTGGAGCAGTGTTTTAGGTCTGGGTTTGCCAGATGGCAGTCACAGGACTGGTGCTTTCTGCAGATGTTATGCTTGGCTAGCACAGTGTTTTTATACATTTTTTAATTAAATGCACTCAGGTGAAGCATGTGCTCGTCAGTTTGCCATAATCCCTACTACTCCTCATTTCCTTACACTGAGCCCAGTCATTTACATTACCCACCAGGCCCTGCAGGGATTTGAGTGGATGAATCCTGGGGTGGAATTCATGTGAAAAATTAGAACTGTAGTGGTATTAGTAATTGGAGTTAAAATATGTGGTTTTTAGCTGCTAGTCTTTTTTGGAAAGGAGATGTGGATCTTATGATTTGAACACAGCTAAGAAAAAAACTATTGTAACTACAGTTGAGACCATCATTACCACAATAGGGTTTTTGCTGTTGTGGTGGTGGTGGTGGTGGTGATTTTTATTTTATTTTTTTGAGACAGAGTCCTTCTCTGTCACCCAGACTGGCGTACAGTGGCACGATCTCAGCTCACTGCAACCTCCACATCCCAGGTTCAAGCAATTCTACTGTCTCAGCCTCCCGAGTAGCTAGGACTACAGATGCACGCCACCATGCCCAGCTAATTTTTGTATTTTTAGTAGAGATGGGGTTTCACCATATTGGTCAGGCTGGTCTCGAACTCCTGACCTTAGGTGATCCATCCATCTCGGCCTCCCAAAGTGTTGGGATTACAGGCATGAGCCACCATGCCTAGCCCTTTATTTTCATTTAAAGTCCCCATTATGACCCAGAAACACACGAGGTTTTAATGTGGAGATGGGAGAATATAAAAATACAGCTTTATTTTGTTTATAAAGAGCCAAAATCAGACACCCTTTGGGGCTACAGGTTTCAGAATACATTATGTCTGATCACCAGAATAGATAGCAATGACTGAGAGTAGTTAATTCTGCATAAGAAGATAACAGAATAAATGAGCAGAAAATGAACTCAACCATACAGTATTCAGTCATGCAACAAATATTTATTGAGTACTTTTTAAAAGCCAGGCATTATGTTAAGTGCTGGGAAGACAACAAAACAGACACAGTGCCTGCCCTGTTTGTGCTTATAATTCCATGGAAGAGACTGATATTAAGAAACAGATTCACAAAATATGCAGTTGTAATTAGTACTATAAGTAAAATTAAAGGGAGGGAAAAGAGAATTGTAGCAATCTAGATCCAATCAAGAACTAGAATCACTCAGTGCTTTAAACAGGGAGAGTTTCATAAAAAGAGTTATTAAACTATAATAAAAGAATAACCATAAAATATAAAAGAAACTGTATGTGGTACCAAGGGAGCATGCCCAAAGAAGGACAGACCTAGGAGGGAGATACTTCTCAGAGGGTGGGAATTCAGATCTCATGGGAGAGCTGTCCTTGAATCCACTGGATGGCAGGGCAGCAGATTTTCCAGGCCAGGGTTAGTCTGCAGTCACAGGGCAAACAAGAAGCAATCCATTAGGGCACAGATGGGTCAGGCAAACCTCAGCTGGTGGCTGGTGCATGGGTTTGCAATGAGAATGAGGATGTCCATGTAGCAAGAGGCCTGGAAGATGAGGTGTTCCTGTTAGAAAGGCCCTGTTGGGAGGTGGTAGTATAGGAAGGACTGCAAGAGAAAAACACAGGAGAGACAGGAGATGAGCAGAGAGAATCACTCCACCTGCACTGGCAGGCAGGACACCTGGAGTATAGAATGCCTATACTGAAAGGGTCACAGAAAGATGATTACCAGACCATGTGAGAGGCGCAAGGTCTCAGAGAGACAGTGCATTCTGGGTGCATGGCTGGGACAAAGCACCCCTTAATGTCCACACATCCACCCTGCAGCAGATGGAAAGAGCAGGAGCACCCCTCCCACTTGGAATGTTCCTCTAGCCTCCTCTGCTAAGAAATCTTAGCATCATGCTTTCTATAAAGAAGAATTATATAGAATAATTCTGCCTATTATTGCAGAGTATATATCGATGGGTGAATTTGGAGCTGAGAAGCAGTAAGTTGACAAGTGGCAGAAAAGCAAAATGGAGGGTCTGGTATAAATTAGGAGGAGGAAGAGACATAATAAATCCCTTTTTAACGATAAAACAGGCTTGAGGGGAGGGTCGAGGAGAAGTTAGCCAGACAGAAAATTGGGATGAGAACTCCCCAGGCAGAAGAAACAACATGTGTGAAATTCCTCAGCTGGAAAAAGCATGGTATGTTTGAGGTACTCAGAAAAAGTCAATGTGGCTAAAGCCAGAGTGAAGGGGGATGCCAGAGAAGGAAGATTATGCTAAAGAGGTAGGTGGGAGGCCAACTATGCAGAGCCTTGAGGCAATAACAGGGACATTTGGGTGTTCTTCTTTCTATGATCAAAAGCCACCAAAATGGTTTAGCAAGGGAATTTTCAAAAGATCATTCCATTATGTAGAGAATGAACTGAAGTGGGACAAGAGTGGAATGGAACTACTACTTAGAAAGCCAGTACCAGTATGGGCAAGAGGTGATAGCAGTCAGGTCCCAGGTAAGAGTAATAAACAAAGTAGACAGATGTCCAGATATACTTAAGAGCTAGAATCAATAGGATTTGGTGATGGATTAAATGTGGCAGCATGTCTTAGTTTGTTCAGGCTGCTATAACAAAACACCATTAACTACATGGTCTATAAACAACAGAAATTTATTTCTCACAGTTCTGAAGGCTGAGAAGTCCAAAATCAAGGCACTGTCAGATCCAGTATCTGGCGAGAGCCCACTTCCTGGTTCATAGATGGCTGTCTTTTCACTGTGTCTTTACATGGTGGAAAGGTCAAGGGAGTATCTGGAATTTCTTTTTATAAAGGCCATAAACTCATTTATGAGGGCTTCACCCGCATGACTTAAGCACCAAAGGCCTCACCTCCAAATGTACTCCCTTTGGCAATTAGGTTTCAACAAATGAAATTGGGGGAGGTTGGGGCGGGGACAAACTTTCCATTTATAGCAAAGAGAAAGGGTAAATAAGAAGGAAGTTTCTGGCAAAAGTAATTGGTTGGATAATGTATTATTTACTGAAATAGGAGGTTACAAGGGTGTAGAGTGACAGGTAAGATCCACAGTTCAGTTTGAACTATTGTAATACTGTGATTGACAATGTGATTGATATTCTTATGTGGGTACCTGGCTATTCTATATTATAAACCCTATATGCAGTATATGTTACAGGATGGTATGTAGAGAGTATACAGAGTGTTCAAAGCTACGGAAATTGAAAAGATTGCTAAGGGAGAGAATATAAAGTGAGATTAAAGGAGAGTCCTTAACTCAAGTCCTAAGGGTATACAGAAAAGGAGATAAAAAAGGTGATTGAAGGAGTGGCCAGAGGATATAAGCAAAACTCCAAAAACTGTGTCATAGAGCCAAGGGCAAAAAACAAAACAAAAAAATAAAAGGTTTCAAGCAGGAGGGTGATTAATGTTTCCCAGTGCTATGGAGAGACCATATTATGACAAGGATTGGAAAGCATTCAATGGGTTTTGTGTCATGGAAGTCATTGATAACTTTGTCAAGAGCAGCCTTAGTTATCGATAGTGAGTTCAGAAACAGCGAATTCATTAATGTCAATTGAAAGTTGCAAACGGCATTTGAAGATTTGTCTTATGAAAAGCTTGGCTGTGAGAGAGACTAGAGAAATAGTGAAACTGAATAACATTTAGTCCATTTACAGTGAATGTAATTAATGATATAATAGAGTTTAAACGTTATTATTTTTGCTTTCAATTTGTCCCTTCTGTTCTAAAATAGTTTTATTACTTTATGTATCTTGGTAGTTATTAATTTTTGCTATAATTTTAATTGCTATTCAAAAGATTACCACATCCACTGTGACTTCTTATAGTATAAATTAGTACTTATTTTATGGATATTATAGCATCTAATTAACCATGTCCTAAGTAATGTATTTGTGTTATGTATTTGAATTCTGTACAGTTTGCAAATCCTATATTAGAATTCCTGTATACAATCAACATTCTTTTATATGTACCCACATATTTACCTTCTATTGATATTCACCTGTTACCACATATTCAGAATTTAAACCTGAGATTATATTCCTTCTTCCAGTAGAACACTATTTAGTCAGAGGTCTACTGGTGATTAGTTTTCAGTTATCCTTGCACATATCTTTATACCTCCTTAATGCTTTCAGAATTGTTTTATTGGATATAGAAGTGTAGATTTGGTAGTTGTTTTCATTCAGAACTTTGAATGTGTCTTTCCAATTTTTTTGGGGGGGATGGGGGGGCTCTCATTATAATAATAAGATCATTAGCTAACTTCTCAATAGAACAATGAAAGCCAAAATAACACTATTTTTGTCTCTCTGTGCTTTATTCTGCATATATTCTTCTGACATACTTCCAACTCTATAGTTTAATAGCAGATTAACTCCACAGTCATTAATTTCAATAATTATATTTTCATTTATAGTTTCCATTTGATTTTTTTATAGTTTTCTGTTTATGCTGAAATTTTCAAATGATTTTATTTCCTTGAACGTATTAATCATAGCCATGTTAAAGTCCATGTCTAATGGTTTCTTTATCTGGATCCCCAGTAGATCTGTTTCTATCATCTGCCATTTCTGCAATTTTGTTTCTGTTGGGAAAATAATAATATTCATAATCCAAGGTCATTTTAATGTAATCAGTGCTAAAATGATTGTAAGTCAACCTTCAGTCCCTGTGAGAGTTAGTCTTTTTCCCATTTGCCCTAATTTCCAGTATTATTCTTCAAGGTTTTAACTCAGTCTTATATATCAGGACCACCTCTCTGACGAGGTCTTGACTCCATGAATCT
The DNA here is from genome assembly GCF_009828535.3 of Hylobates moloch. NCBI lineage: Eukaryota > Metazoa > Chordata > Mammalia > Primates > Hylobatidae > Hylobates > Hylobates moloch. The sequence goes on from NW_026652281.1 coordinate 45,075,522, forward strand.
GTTGAAAGCTCTGCTCAGCTTCTCAGCCTTTTTAGATGGAAGTGACTCCAATGTTGGGCTCATCTTTTGCTGGACTTTTAGCCCCAGTGGTCTTCACTCTCTTACTAGTTCTGATATATTCGAAGAGACACATACTTAAATTTTTTAATTTTTTTCAGCAATAGAGTTGATACTCTAAATAGTCTGCCATTACCAAAAGGAGAACTCCAATGACAGCTGAAAAGGAAGGTAGTATGAGGGAAGAGTTGTTTTTGTCACAGTTTTTAAGATGTGAAGTACCAATTTAAATGTGAATGCCTGATGGAGGTAGTATCAAGTAGAGAGAAAATTTGAAGATACAAAAAAATTGATAAATAATGGAATAAATGATGGAAACATGTACTGTGTAGGCCATCTATTCCCAAAATCACATATATCTAGCCCATAGGTTCCAGCAAAAGAATTTATATAAGACTGAATGTTCAGCCAGGTTAAAAACAAAAGGAGGTATTCCCTCTACATTGTAGCAGAACAAGCCAGTTTGTGTTCTGTTCTATGAATCTGTATATATGCAAGAACCCAAATGTGGGAGTGTGGGGGGGACTAGGAGGCACTTCACACACTGGGCTTTACACATGCTCAAAGAAAAACACAGTGTTATGTTTGAAATACTTGTCTCTATTTCAGAAATTCTGATCATCGCAGCATATTTACTCTGCTATGCTGGGTGAGGAGTCCAGGGGATGGATGGCATGGCACGCAATAATGAGAGGAGACTTCATTTTGAACAAAGAATAAAATTTGGAGCATGAAATAAGATTAAATATTTTCTTCATGTATCCTGAATGTCTTTTGTAGCTAAGGCCTGTTAATCTTTATTTCCTTTTATCAAAGAAAAATGAGCGATATTTCCTTCCAAAATTGCCAAGAGGCTAACAATTCACTCTTAAAAGCTGTAAAGCTCTAAAAGTAAATGGAGATAGGGTGGAGAAGTGGAATAGAGTGTGAGCTTTGAAGGTCAGTTTGGCTCTGCAGCCCAAAACCTTAGAATAATCATTTTATGCTACGACTTTTAGTTAACTAAAAATTACCAGAAAAATGGGTAACTCTTGGGACTTACCCTGGAATTAAACCAAGAGGCAGAAGAGAAACAGGCCCAAAGAATAGGTTTGAATGGATGGTGAAAGGAAACAATATTGTTTATTTCTGATGGCACCTTATGGTCCCATTGTAACCCAAACGGCCCCATGCCTGTTAAACATTCAGGTGACTATATGGTAGATACAGAATGTTGGAGCTCTGGGGAGAAACCTGGAAAGAGATTCAGCTATGTTAATCATTTGCATTTAGAGATGGTATTGTATGCCATGAGGTCACCTAGGGAGAATGTCGATTACAAGAGAAGACAGCTGAAGACAAAGCCCTTGGGTAGAGGACAGAGCCCGTAAGAAGTCTGGCGCGGGGGGATGATCCCGCAATAAAGCCTGAGCAGGAACTGGGCAAGAGGAAAACAAGGGAGTCTTTTGTTCCCGGAGCCCAAAGAGGAATGTGTTTCAAGACGATGGAAGTGGTCAGTACAGTCAGATGCTGCTTTGAAGTACTTTCTGCTAGACAAAAGCATCTTAGTGGGAGAGTGGACCTGTCTTGCTGTGGGCTTGCCTTGTCTGGACTTGACTTGTCTATATCTTTGATCTCACTTTTTCTCAACCTAAAAACATGTTTGTCTCTGCCATCCTGGGGAAGACGGTGGTGGGGGGAGCTACCTTGAATGCACATTTCTCGTAACTTTCCATGTTTCTCCTCGCCATCTAATGCAAAATCTTTGAAAAAGCCACCGAATGCTATCATTCTCCACTATCTTTTCTAACCTGCAACAATCAAGTGTCTGCTGAAGTTGTATAGGTTGTTGTTGAAATTACAAGCATGGCCAGATTACCCAGGAAGAATGTGCGGGATAAAAAAAGCAACGAGCCACCAATATTTAATAGAAAATTGTGTTTATATAATACCTGATAAGGCTTTTATGAGGATTAAATTAGGTAATGTATGTAAACCAGTGATTACAGGGCCTGGGACATAGTTTCAGATACTATATTCCATCCCCTTGACACGTTTTTACCCCATTCTCAGTAAACTGCCTGTGGTTGTGTAGCCAAGTAGTACAGATTCAAACTCAGGTCTGCTTGGCTAAAAAGATGATGTTCTTTCTTTCCACTACATTGAGTTTCCTTCCTAATGCTTGTCTCGCTAGTTTTGTGCCTGATTGCAAACCACCTGCTCCTGGAGACCACACCCCAGGTTCAGCTCCTAGGTTTATACCTTGGGTTTTGACCTCTCCCTGACAATCTGATTCTACTCTAGATCTCACCTGTTCCCACATCCTAACTGTGTCAGACCCTAGAGAAAGGTGTAAGACTACAGAGAGGCAAACACGTGAACTATTAAGTAGGATTTGTGGGCATCGTTTGCGGAGATCACAGGAGTAAAGCAGAGAAATGCCCAATTAATAGAAGAATGCTTACAGCATTTAGAAAGAAGAGAACAAGTCAATATATGTATGTGGTTAATTAATATAATTGAGATCTTAGGGTCATCTCCAAGTTCCCATACCTCATTGGAATCTTATTTGTAATTTAAGAGATGCCCAGTAGATGGAGCAGCTTACTCATGCATGATTATTTTCAGAGCCCGTGGATAGTTTGAATCATAAAATTCCTGTTAATGCTGGAAGAGACACAAAAAATAATTTAAACCCTCTCTTCCAAAATAGAAAAACGAGGACTAAAAATTATGCAATTTACAACAGATTTACAGCCCTTAAGCCAGGTAGCTGATGTTCATCTGAAATCCTCCTGCTGATACTGTTCACCAGCTTCTGACTTTGGATAAATTCCCCTAAGAAAGGAATGGCACTAAGCAGCTAGTTCTGGGTTAGGAGGGTGTTAGGGCGTTAGGGTATGTGGGGGGAATGTTGTCTGTTATAGGATGACCACATTTCTTAGGATAATACTTTGTTGGAGCTGTCTGCCCAGTATTAAGAAGTCCCCCCACCACCCCCCAAAAAAGCACATTTTAGAATGGGAGGAAATCCACCCCTTTGCTTCTCTGACTTTCTCTCATCACCTTCTGCTTTCCTCCCTAAAACCAAATCCCACTTGCCAAGGGTATGTTCAGGTTGTTAATTAGAAGGCTAGTATCCAAAAACAGCTCCCTTTCCAGGCTGCCCAGTACCTGAAATTCCCAGGGATAAAAGCAAAGCCATCATGCCATGTCTGCTTTTAAAATATATTCCTGGGAGAAATCCATATCCATTTACTTACTTACTAAATGCTTATTGAGAACTTATTATATGCCAGGAATAGAGCTGCAAAAATGGTAGACAAGGCCGACAGTTCTCATGAAGTTATGCTTTACTATGGGAAAAGACAGAAAAGAAGACAATTTTAGATACCGGTAAATATTTGGATTTGAGAGTGGCTGAAAGGGTGGGATGAGGTTGGGAGGCTATTTTCAAGGTATAGTCAGGGAAGTCTGTCTCAGAAGATATGATGTAAGGTAAAACAAAGATCTGGGAGAATGAAACAGCTAAAACAAAGGACCTGAAGAGGGAGCATTAAACTGTTTTCAATCATTATATTCCTACCAAGCATTAGACAGTTTATCAGGCTGCTTCTTAAGTGCTGCTACCTGGTATAAAGAAAAATACCAAAGGAAATAAAGCTCAAGTGAGGAACGGGAGAGGGGTCTTTCTGCACCACATCAGATATGTCCCCTTTCCCTAGGGTGAAGGGGCAATTGAGTGCAGCAGCGCGGCACTGGTAGGTCGGGGAGTGCTGGAAGGGGAGGCGGACATCGCAAGACACAGACTAAGGACAAATTGAGGATGCCAAATGCAAACTGTAGGTACATAAAAGTAGTACTTGAAAGAGCACTTAAAATCACCAGCCTATTCCTACCTCTCTATCTCAGTGTTTCTCAAATTGAACTACCTAGGCAGTTGTCGGATACTCCAGGCATCACATCGAGTCTACCAAATTGGTATTTATGCAATGGGCCTCAGGAATGTGGATTTTAATAAACACACAGATCATGAATGTTATGCACACTCAAGTTAAGAACTGATGCTCTGTAAGTTCATATTTGTATCAGTGCATCAGCTCTTCAACATGGCTCTCTTTCTCCTTGCACAGGGTCAATTGTTCAAAGTAGAAAGAGGCTAAAACACCTCTGAGAGAAAAGAGAAGATTAGTGCATCATAAAAAACCTGCAAAATACTAGAGAGTTTTTAATGAGATCTTTAATATTGCTTTTTATAAAAAAAGACATAGGTCTTTGGTAATTTGTGATTTTTAATCTGTAATATATAAAGGAGCATGTTTCCTTCTAAATTTGAATTTAAAAAGGATATTGGCCATCCTTCAAAAATACAATATTGTTTTTCCTATGGATGTTGTAATTTTGTGGGCAGTAATTTGTTCTCTCTAAATCTCAAGAACATTGAGCCCTCACCTCATCCTCTTGTTGGGACACAATGCAGAAGCAGTTCTGTTGGTGAAATTGTGGGTTGGGAGGATGCCATTTCAACTTCTGCAGCAAATAATGATGACATGGCAAATGCATTTGGAGCGATGAAGAAAATCTGTATGTTCTTCATATCCACTGGTATCTTTGTATTCAATTTAGAAAACTGTGCCCAGAACAGTAAGAGTAAATCTAGACTCTTTACCTACCTTCCATCCTTAATTAGGTATTGGGTTTTTAAATAACCCTTCCACTAACCCAACTCCAATAACCAAACAGAACGGCAGGATTATCTAGCTGCCTGATATATTATAGTCAGATAAATGCTTGATTATTTACATTTTATGCTCAAAAATTTGAAAAGAAAGCATAGGATCTCTTTCTTCCACAGATTTTTCCCGTAGGCCATAATGCCTAACATTAGCAACAGCAGCAGCAGTTATAGCAGCAGATCCTTTGGAAAAGGTGTTCCAGAAACCTGACAACATTTGCACAAAGACTGTTAAACCACTATTCACACTTCTTTAAGTGTTTTAACCAAAATGTCAGAGGCTTCATTAGGGTAGAAACTATTTTATGGTTCCCTAGTACATTATTTTTTTTTTTGGAATTACCTTATTTGAGTAAGTTATCTGCTAAAGCAGCAAAGGGAGAATAAGTCAATGAAAATTTGTCTCTTTGTTCTTCACAAGGAATTCTTGGGGTATGATTCCAAGAATGGACAACTAAGACAAATTATTCATGAAGTACATATGTCATTTGCATTTTTCCCTTTGGGATAAGGTTGTCATCATTGTTTACATAAAAAGGTATTTCCTAGCAGAGCTGCCCTTTTACCTCAAAACTAAGATAATGTTTCCATTTAAACTGAGTCATCCTTGTCCTAAATATTGCATAATGGCACAGACTGCTATCTCCTGTTTCCTTGGGCCAAACACAATGACAAGGCAAGCTAGGCTATGGTCATTGAATCTCTTTGTAATCACTGCCATTTTGTGTGGTGGTCAGATGCATTTGTTATATCATGGGAATTATAATACTGAATAAATTGCATAAAATTCTACCCAAGAAATCTTAAAAAGCTTGCAAATGGAATGCCTTATCTAGCTATGAAAAATGTGTTCTGAAAGCACAGAAGGAACATTTGCAACTTGAAACTTCTCATCAGAAATTGAGAGAGCTCAAGGTCAGCTTAATATTAATTCTCCCCAGTTCTTTAATCTAACAGATATCAAGTTGCATTTGAATCTAGCAAGGAGATATGAATATAGGTCAGTTTAGCCTTCAAAGGACAAATTTCTTGAGAAATATTCTGTATCCATCTATTTACTCTTGAGCATCATTAGGTTATTTTAAGGTGAAAATGACCAAAACTTGCCTTTTGCATAGAAAGGGAAATTCATTTCTGGTAAGCTGAAATTGCTTTTGAATAATTTATAGAGAACAGAGAATTCATCAGATCTGATATCATCAGCAGCCTTGAGATTGCATTGTTCTGTAATGGGTACTATGGGAACTGGAAAGCTGGAGTTGGTTAGCATGAGAATTTCTATCCAGAATCTCATGTAAGTTAAAGGCAGGCAACATTTGAGAAAGGGAAAGACTGAGTTTATATGGGAAGGAAACTTTTAAAAAAATACTCTCACTGTAAAGGATATTCTGTAGACCTCCCACCTGTCTACTGATATTCTTTTTCTTTGTATGATTTCATTTATTTTATTTTATTGCATTTTAAGTTCCGGGATACATATGCAGAACATGCAGGTTTGTTACATGGATGTATGTGAGGGGAGGGGAGGGAACTTAGAGGACAAGTCAATAGGTGCAGCAAACCACCATGGCATATGTAGGACTGCTGATATTCATACCACCATGGTGGAATCGGCTGGCACCAATATGCAGGGCCCCTTTCTTATAGCATCACCACCTTCTCCACCTTTTCATCGTTGAGAAGATATTGAGAATAAAAACAAAATAAAGAAATAAAGCCAAATAAAATAAAAACATATCCAAATAAAGTGATACAAGAGTTCCAATTCATTACTGGCTAACTCTCTATTCTTCTACATGGTAGGACTCCTTCCAGTCTTTCACACATGCTGCTGAAACATGCTACCTTGAATTCCATCTTAAATTCACCAATTTCTAATCTTGAGATTTCCCCAGGATCCCATGTTTAACCTTCTCATTCATTTAAAATGTTCTTATTGACCATCTTTTATATGTAAGGGATACAGCTAATCATTATTCTAGAAACCAAGTTGAATGAAACAAAATTTCTGCTCTCATAATGGGCGGCTGTTGAACTTAAACTTTTAACATGGGTAGGATTTCTGCACATATAGTGTGGGGAAGAGAATTCCAGATGGAAGCAAAAGCCTGACGAAAAGGCTACACAGGAGGGTGTTGGGATCCAATTAGGGAGCCATAAGTGGGCCAATTTGATTGCATCATGGGATATGTGGAGAAGACTAATGGAGACTTAGACTAGAAAGATAGAACAAAGCCAAATAATAAAGAACTCTACATTCAGACTTAAGAGTTGTACTTTATTTGGGGGCCAATGAAGACGCATTGAGTGGTTTTTGAACACAGAAGCACAACTGAAACATAAATAAAGCTATTCTTTAGGACTGCATGGTGGTGCTGGGAGCTTGGGTTATAAGATCAGTCAGGAGGCATTGTATTAATTCATACAAGAGATAAGAGGCTTTGGGTGATGGTGCTAAGAATTAAGGAAAGAAAATTTATCTCAGAAATATCTTAGTTGTGAATCTCCTAATCTAAACATCTTCCTGCTGTCCTGTGCTCCTTTTACCAGTCTTGAATCCTCATACCACTGTAGACACCCTCCTTTACGGTTTTTCACCAAACACTTCACCCTGTAGATATGGAGGTTCTTAACCTGGGGTCCAAATACCCCTTAGGGGACAGTATTAAAAGGTTTCTTTCAGTTGGATAGGGAGAAATATTATCTCTTTATCACTAATATTCAACTGAAACCTAAAATTTTCTTTAATTATAAAATAGGCAGCAAACCACCATAAAATTGGCTGTTCTGCCAAATGTTTAATAACAGAAATTGCAGATATTTTATATTGCAGTTATTCATATACTGAACAACATAGTTTATATTCATCACTATTGCAAAATTAAGGTAGTGCCCAGTCCCATTACTCAATCCTATTGTTTAATATGCTACTAAAGAAGCAGATGTGGCTGGGCACGGTGGCTCACACCTATAATCCCAGCACTTTGGGAGGCTGAGGCAGGCGGATCACAAGGTCAGGAGATCAAGACCAGCCTGGCCAATATGGTGAAATCCGCCTCTACTAAAAAAAAAAAAAAAAAAATACAAAATTAGCTGGGAGTGGCGGCGGGTGCCTGTAGTCCCAGCTATTTGGGAGGCTGAGGCAGGAGAATCACTTGAACCTGGGAGGTGGAGGTTGTAGTGAGCCAAGATTGCACCACTGCACTCCAGCCTAAGTGACAGAGCGAGACTCCATCTCAAAAAAGAAAAAAGGCAGATGCTACCATATCACAAAATTTCCCTTAATGTTTGGTAATGGTATTGTAATATAATTGGTTTGCTTTATAATTCTGAAATCTCTAGACTACCAACCATCAAGAAGCCTTGTAGAAGTCCAGGTCATCATTTGAGACAGTGGCTGAGCTCATAATGTTCTGACCATCTCCAAGTCTAGGTCTATGCCAGGAGAGATAATACCCCCATCACGCACTCCTTCTGAAGACAGCCTTGCCTTTGTCCATCACTTGAAGACCCAGGAAGAAAAAGTATCCCCTCACTTGCCACCACTTGCTGGTTTCACTTTTTCCATTGTTTTTTCTTTTTTTTTTTTTAAAGAAAAAAAAAAAACTTCTATTGTATGAACCCTCTTGGAAACACCTTCAGAATATCATTGCTTCTGTAATTAAGCACAATCTCAATATTCATTTTGTTCTAAATTTTTTCCTGGGGAGTTCCATGACCAATAAAATGCATACTCTTCCTGGATCTAAGTCCATTTATTGTTGCTGTATACTAGAAGCCAATAACTTTCAAGGGTGAATGCCAACTCTCCATCAATTCACTTCCTTACAGGTGGGAGGAGGAGGTAAAAGAGGAATTTCCTGATAAGAACTAATGCTGTGTGTGGCACCTTGACCATCCAGTAATGTGGGGAGAGATACATGAAAGAAATGATTGACTAAAGAATGGAAATGTAGTATCTCAGGGAACAGGGAGTGCACCAAGCATGAACTCTGCCTAGAGTTAACCCTAACTGCTCCACTGTTGAGAATATTGACACACGTGCATAAAAGGATAACCTGTGTTACATAACTTTTCAAAGGGCACAGACTTAGGCCGTACACTGAAAATGAAAGCACAATAAATATTCTCTTTGTTGACAGTGTGAAGAAAACTAGAAAAATTTTGTTTTCATGAAGGTTCCTTCCGATTTACTTCATTTCCTATGACTAAGAGATGGCTTTGGTGGTTAAGAAAAAATACTATGCAACTATGAGTACTGCAGAACTTTGCAGAGATTTCAATGTGGTTTTGTTTTTTTTTTAGGTCTTTTTTTTTTCTTTTAACATAGACATCAAATGACTAATGAACAAATAATTAGCTAAGAAAACATACACAAAATTTTCTACCAGTATTCTTTCACATTATTGGAAGCAGATACATCAGTGAGGTTTTGAGGTGTTATTTCTGAAAATCTGTAACTTCACATTTTCAGTAATAACCAAGAAAATAGAAGGTGAAGTTTGATCACTAAGATTACAGCCAGATGCAAGGATATTTAGTATCACAAAAGGTAGGCTTAGATTTCAAATGACTTTCATAATTTGAAAAAGTAGTTGTGTCAGGGGACAAATATATACTAAGGGAAGAGGAGCCAAATGGATATTCGTGTATGACCAAAAATGTCAAAGGGTTAGAGTGGGCCAAAAGAATCCAGGAAGCAAAAGTGAAATGGGATATGAGAAAATGCTCACTCTCTGGCAACCATGAAGTCAGTTTCAATAGAAATAGTATCAGAGGGGCTTTGGGGTGAGAGGTGTTGGGGTCAGGATCAGGAGGGGAGAGGGAGGCTTATGGTGCCCTGTGCCCAGGGAGATGGAGCATAACTGTCATAGAATAGGTCACAGTGCATACAGTGTTAGGAAACTAATGACAGAGTAAAAAGGAAAGAAAAGAAAAGGAACTTGACTTATTACATTTGGAAAAGAGAAAATAGAATTAGGGTGTGCAGATCAATAATCTTCCATGATGATATTCAAAGAGTCCACAGCAAAAATAAAAATAAAAATAATTAAGGACATTGTATTAAGTTGTTTATAAGCATATTATTTTCAATTCAATCATTTATTTTTTCTTTTGCAATTACATCCTTCCTAATTTTCTGGGATCAAATTGTCTTTTCTTTTTTAAATACAAATAATAAATGGTAGTAATTTTCTAAACATTCATTTTTTGGAAAATTTTTTTAAAAGAATTGAAAGGTGTATCCCATCTCCCCAATTTATTTTAATTGTTTAAGAGTGGGGAGTCCAGTCCAGTGATCCCTGAGGTTGTTTATTACATATATATCTTTCAGAAAATCTTTAGCGTGCATCCCCAATATATGGCACTTTATAAATTACATTCATATGCTAGTCATACCAATATTGCTAAATTTACACAAAAATATAAATTTTAAGATGAAATAAAGCATTTAAAACTTTATTAGAAGTTCAAAAAACCCTTAATATTGTCTCTCATTCTAAAAATATTGTAATTGAAACCAACTGATTAAACATCTCATTACTTTTTACATCTTTAACATTTTGCCAGGCAGGAATTCAAAGGCTTGGTTCAGAATTTAGTTTATTTTCCTACATAGTTTTAATAGCTATCATAACTAAACAGTTTCCAAAGATGCAGGCATCCACATGGAATTGCTTTATTGGCTACACTTCCTAAATCATGGTACTCATTTTGTGATACCATCCACCAATTAAACACATTTTTGTCGTTTAAATTTGGCTAGTAAATTTCCATCTTCTCTGATGTCCATTCATTCAAGCAAACTAACCAAGCAGTGGTGCGTTTTACTATTTCTGAGAAATGGATTCGGAATATGTTATTTGAAAGATTTGAGAATTTCAAGTTCCTTAAGTGTGTAGATATACGTTTTTATAGGTGAAACCCACTATTTATGCCAACTAAATTATTAATGATCGAAATATCCCCAAAATACTTTTTTTTATAACATGAATTTCTTTCAAAAGCAGTTCCTTTCTCGTCCATTATTAAAATGTGACCTTTACCTGGAAGGGCATATCAAGTCTCCTTATTTTTTCAGCTGTCTGCTCTGTAGCACACTATGGATAGCTACTTGTTATCACAGAAAAAGGTCAGCAAACTTGGTGGGCGAGGTTTGATTGTTTATTATTATTTTTATTAAAACAATGTGTATGTGATTCATCTTTAAATGTGACATTCCTGTAACATAACCATCAGAACTCTGTGTTGTGCAAAATATTTTTGTGATCACTGTCCCATATCAGTAGAAAGTATTGTAGGAATTTTAAAAACATAAGGTAATATAATTTCTTAATCCACTTAACAAGGCACTAACATTGCAATAATGGTGAAAGTGAACATGTGGCTGTACAGACAATACCTTCATATTGTGGGACTCACACTCTTTCAGCAGATGGAGGCCTCAGGTACAGGTTCCTAACTTGTGACTCTCTGAAATACAAACTACATGACAATGCCAGGGGCATGCGATATATGAAATACTCATAAAGCTTAATTTATTATTATATTTGAGACAAAGGTCTAAAAATAGAAGTTCTATAATTGCCTCCTTATATCTCAGTCTCTGAGGTGTGCATACCATAGATAGCAAGGTTTTAATCAATTTAGATAATGTGATTTTTATTTCTAATTGATTGTCAAAGGCCAATAGTTTAAATGGCAATGTTTACTCAATAGCATTTTCACTTGTTTTTAATGAACTATTATGTGGACTGTGTATACAAATTCTTTAATTTTTCAAAGAATAAATTAAAAATAAAACGACATAAAGTCTAGAAAATAACTGACATAAAATAAGGATTTTTTAAAAAACTTGTTAAAAAATTTATGAAAAAATCTTCCTCTAGAGATCTTTTTCTAAAGTATTAAGCTTCCTGAGATGAAGGGAAATCCATATTACAACATGGAATTGGAGCCAGAATTTCCTGCTGATTCATAGAACACACAGCCCTTGGCATTGTGTATCTTGAGTTTTCACAAGAAGAACTTAGGCATAGCTTTTTCTGGTTCACAAAGAAGGCCTAAATGGCATTCTCCCCAGAATTAAAAAAAAAAAAAGGATCCATTTGATTGCTGTTAATATCACTGTTATCAAAATGTTATCATTACTCAAAAGCTCGATTGAATTTAGATAAAAAACTAAAATTTAATTAAGGATTACTAAGATAAGTAGCCTGAAACAAACATCTAAGGACTAAAATAATGAAAACACTAGCCTTTAACATTTAGGATAGTAATTGATTTTTATGAAGCTGATAGTATAAAATTAGGGGACTATAACAAAGAGCTATAAAAGTAGCCCTTTTGTAGTATATGTAAATGAAATTGGTATAATAGGACCACATAAAATTACTAAGAAATAACAAGGTGTCAAAAAATTTAAACAGTATTTTCATGTGTTCAAGGGTACGTGCTCCTACAGTGTGTGCACTTGGTATCATGTAACCTGTATTCAGAGTCCACTGTACTATTTGCTGGCCCTGTAAATCTAAGAAGTTACTTAACACAAGCCCTAGTATATTCCGTTAAGTGGGAGCTGGAATGCTTGATTCACCAGGGCATTTGAGAATGAATAAGAGGTCCTAGCCCAATTACCAGCAGTCACACGATTAACGTTGGCTTCTTTGAAAAAAATAGTGGATTCTATAACTGGAAACTCCTGCCAATTTGACCCAATTATGATTCTTATAGCCAAGTTTGGATGCAGAAACCAATGACATGTAAAGCAGAGAGAGATGCTTTATGCTGACCTCCGTAAGATCCTCATGCTATCTTTTTCAATGCATAGATATTGGGTGGATGCCAAATATTTGCAAGGTGTCATGGCCGGCATTGGAAATACTGTTGGTAAACAGAACAAAATGATGCCTGCTCTCATCGGGTTTATATTTTAATGAGAGATATAATAAACACATAGATAATCCACTAGAGAGTATGATATGTGCTATGAAGTTCTAGGATGTAAGTGGCCAAGTTAAGGGTTCCTTCAGACAGAGGTTGAAGCAATGAGGGTGATGAGCCTAGGCAATGGGGCAGCCTCTAGAGCTGGGAAGGGTAAGGAAATGGATTGTCTCCTAGAGCCTCCAAAAGGAATGCACCCCTGTCACCACCTTGGTTTTAGTCCAGTGAAACTACTTGCAGACTTCTGACCTCCAGAACTATGTTGTTTTAAGCCACTAAATTGGTGGCAAATTTAATACAGCAATGATAGGAAAGAGATACAATGCCTTTGGCTGTCGAGCAGAGAATAGCTTGGAGGAGGACCAAGGGTGGAACTGGGAGGCCAGTAGAGATGCAGTCATAGCAATCCAGACACAGGTGGCCTGTCCAATCATAGCAGTGACTGCATAGACCCAAAATAAGGAGACATACCAGAGATGAATTTTGGAGGTAGAGCTGATCAGATTTGCCAGATTCCCTTTGCTTGTAAACTATTCTTTGTTTTGGCGGGAGCTGGAACCCCTAGGTACTATTTGGCACACTGGAGCTATCAGTCTTAAAAAGAAAGTGCTACTTTACTAGCTGACTGATGTGACAAATAAATAATTTACTCACTAGCCAGAAACATCCAGCCAATGGAAAAACCCAGCTCAGATTCCCAACTGAACTAGTCTAAAGGCAGACTGCTCTGTACTGCCATAGAGTGGAGAAGCAAGGCCAAAGATGGCAGTAAGCACAAAAGTGGATGTCTTTGAAAGGAAAAAATGTGCTTGGGAGGTAATTCCAGGCTACACAGAATTTCCTCTTTCCAAGAAATAAGAATGATTTTCTTCATAGTGGAAGAAAGAAGAAAAGTAATAGCTTTCTCACCCGGCACTATTTGTCAGACTGCTCTGAACACTATTGCCCCCCTCTTTCATGCCCCTTGCAGGTTAGGGGGCATGATTACAATTCCAGGCATTCCTATATGCAAGATTTCAGGCTCTGGCCTCTGCCCATGTTCCTGTCACTGCAGCCCAATGCTGTCCAAAATATCAGTTGGAAGACTAAAGAGAAACAAGGCCAGGAGGAGGGGAAGTTCATAAAAGCCCAGCAATGCTGCCCCTATCACATAATGGGTATTTCTTTCCTGGAGAGAAGACTACACACATCAGCCATCTGGGACCTTTCCTGCAAGGATGCCGTAAAATCACTTGCTCCACCCATTCTTCTCCACCCTGTGTCACACATGTTTCTCTGTCAGCACCTGCGGTCCACCTGGGCTTCCTGTGGAGGTATCTGACCCCAGCAGACATGTTTTAGCATCTGCGGCATGACTCTCATTTCTGCCAGTTCGCACAGTTGTGTTTTTCTGTGTGTGCCACATGCTGCCTTTCCCTCTCAAGAAGCCCTCTCTGAACCCACTAACTCCCCACAAGAATGAAACCATGGTAGTCTCATCACTGAGGCTTCCCATCACAAAAGTTCCGTGTGGTTAAGGGAAAAGAGGAGCCAACCATGTTTTCAGCACAGTAGGGATGCCCATGGGAAGCCATGAAACTCAGAGTCGACCAGTGAGATGCTCTTCTCTAGGGTAAGGGAAGAGGGAGTCGTGCAAATAAGTTTCAGAACATTCATTTCCCCTCTCTCTGTCCTCCAAATCTCCTGGCCTTGTGCATAGTTGCTGTCTTCTCCAGTGCCTGTGTGGTCTTTTGTGACTCCAAGCTCTATCAAAACATTGAAGAAGCTACATCTCAACCCAGCTGAGCTGGTCAGCAAGTCTCATGTTCTCCTTGCCCAGAATAACCAGAACAGATCACTCCTCTACTTTTTTTAATGTACACCATTTTGATTTAATGATCTCATTTCTGCCTGAAATGCCACTCCCACATTAATGCCTCATTTTACCTTCTTCATACCTCCTAGATACCCAAACTGATTTGTAGGTGTGTATCTCCATTTTATTAATATATATGATGAAAAACAAATTACTTTGCTAAAAGAATAACAGATACTCAATGCTTATGAAGAAGGTGCCTTTTCTCTCTGATCTCCCCTGTAAGAACTAAACCTCATCCCTGGTCTCTATTTTGGGAAATTTTTCATCTTACAGGCCACAAAGGCAAGCAATTTCTTGAACAGAATGGCACTGTGATGAGCACAGAGGTCATGCTGAATACTGCATGCCGTTAGTTAATTACACACTTTTCCAAGGCCGTCCTTGGTACAGATGCAGTGAATGCTAATGGCATGTGCTTTTCATTCCAGCAATTAGTTTTGATCTCTGTGGCTTAATGCTGTGTTCAGTTGTTCTGAAAGAGAAAAAAAAAATGCTCTTCCTCAGCACCTTTTATTTTCATATATTCATTCAGGAAGACTTATTGAAGCCTACCTAGTTCTCTCCTAGGCATTGTGAGGAACGAAAATGAATCATTCTCCCCACTCAAGAAGTTAACAGTATCTAAGAGGAGAGAGAACATGTAAGCAAAATATGACATACACTATGATCCTGTGTTTGGAGGAGGGAAAAGGCCTTTCCTTTATTCAATAAATATATGCTAGGCACCATTTGAAGTACACAGGAGACAGAAGTGAAGAAGGCAAAAAGGGCCGTGTTCTGATAGGGAGAGATCGTCATTATGCCAGTAAAAGATTAAATATATAAAGTTTATTTTAGAAATGATAAATACAATTAATAGAACAGGAATGGATGGGATGGAGTTTAGCTTAGAGCAGCTATTCTGGTAGACCTCTTTGAAGAGGCGACCTTCTCTCTGATGACGACTGTAGCCAGTCAAGTCCTAGAGGAAGAGCAATATAGGCAGAGAAAACCACTGTGAATGCTGTGAGGTGGGCACAGTCTGGGAACTTCAGGAGAGAAGTGACAGTTCCTCCTCAAAGAATGAGTAAAAATGGCATTTAGGAAAAATAAAATGGCCTAAGCAAAAGCACAGAACTGGGAAAGAAGGAACTGTATTTAGTTGGAAGCAAGCATGGATTTGAATCAAGGTCTGGTGAAACTTGAAATTCAGAAAATAAGATGAGGGTAGATTATTCATGGAGAGTCCCTGAGAGCCAGGCTCTGGCCATGGACCGCGTTCTGTAAGTGAAGAGCACTGCAGGTTTAGAGCCGTCCATGATTTAATAAGAATGTGTTTTAGGAGGATTTTTCTGGCATTAGTGGGAATTATTTTAGACTTTGACAAATAGGTATTCCTCTGTGCTTCTATTGAGGCTTCCTATTTCCTGATAAATAGTAATCTTTATACCTAAGATTCTTGCAAGAGGCTGGGCTATAAAATAGCCTTAAGTAGGGCTGACAATGAAATGTGTGGCGTCCAGTGCAAAATGAAACTGTTCACTGCTTCTTAAAAATGCAGTTTGAAAGCTTTTCCCTTTCTTCTGCCCACCATCTCTGTCTTGATTTGTTATGGTGTTTTGTATGTGTTATTTAATGTTGTACTTCCTAGAGCACAAGGAAGTTTGTTGGGCTAGTGCAGACCATCACAAGTACTTGGTGCATTGTCCCCACCCAAACCCTCCTGCACCCAAACCCAGCACCCTTTCAGAGGCAGAGGGCAGTGCTGGTCATTGGGTGGAAGCCAAGTAGCATGAAGCCAAGACCCTGTCCCAGGAAGAAAGGGATGTAACGGGGAGGTAGATGAATGGAGGCTTCATCACGCTTCACTTACAAGACATAAATTCAAGGATACAATCACTAAAAATTTCAAGATGCTTATTGCATCCTTCTACTTGCAGGAACGTGATGACACTAGTAGCACACTCATGACACCTGCCCTGGTTTTAGGCCAGAGGAGAAGGTAACTGCATTTCAATATAGATTTTTCCTGGGCACTTAAACTCAGGTAGCTACTACTACATTTAAACAACACATGTGCTACTATAGCTATTTAAGATGTTACCATTGGGGGGAACTGAGTGAATGGTGCATGATACCTCTCCGTATTTTTTTTTTTAAATTTCCTGTGAATCTACAGTTATTTCAAAATGAAACGTTATGTACAAAAAACCCTCATGCATGTCATTTTGGGGAAGGAAAAAAGGCAGGAAGAAAGAGAAAGGGGGGAGGAGGAGGCACAGAGGGAGAAGAAGAAAGCAAGAAAGAAATTTGTGAGCAAGGTTAAGAAGATAAAATTAAAACCACTTAGTGATACTCAGCTGGACATCACAAGTGTATCATGCAACCTCAGCTGGAAATGCAAACCGTGTTCATGAGCTAGGAAGGGATGAAAGGAGAGTGGTCAGGCTTACATTCCAAAGATGAAAAATGAACTAGCTTCTTTCTGACCACACTTCCCTTTTACCCTGTCCAAGTCCATCAAATGGTCATTTACTGATTGCTCACTATGCACAAGGAATGCACTGTCCTGTGCTCTGTGTGGTCACAATACAAAAAAATTGCATTTTATGGAAGAAGTGCATTCCCAAGTACTGATGGAATTCAAGGCTAAACTTGATGAAGGATGGTAGGTACTTTAGTTTTTAATTTTTTTTGTGGGTATATAGGTGTATATATGTATGGGGTACATGAGATATTTTGAAACAGGCATGAAATGTGTAATAATCACATGTAAAATGGGGTATCCATCTCCTCAAGCATTTATCTTTTGTATTACAAACAATCCAATTACACTCTTTTAGTTTTTTTTTTGTTGTTGTTGTTGTTTTTGTTTTTTTTTTTTTGAGACAGAGTCTCGCTCTGTCGCCCAGGCTGGAGTGCAGTGGCGCAATCTCGGCTCACTGCAAGCTCCGCCTCCCGGGTTCACGCCATTCTCCTGCCTCAGCCTCTCCGAGTAGCTGGGACTACAGGCGCCCACCACCACGCCCGGCTAATTTTTTGTATTTTTTAGTAGAGACGGGGTTTCACCGTGGTCTCGATCTCCTGACCTCATGATCCGCCCGCCTCGGCCTCCCAAAGTGCTGGGATTACAAGCGTGAGCCACCGCGCCCGGCCTACTCTTTTACTTATTTTAAAATGTACAGTTAAATTATTATTAACCAGACTCACCCTGTTGTGCTATCAAATACTAGGTCTTATTCATTCTATTTTTTTATACACATTAACCATCCCCGCCACACTTCCCACCCTACTTCCCACTATCCTTCCCTGCCTCTGGTAACTATCCTTCTACTCTCTATGTGCATGAGTTTAATTGTTTTGATTTTTAGATCCTACAAAAAAGTGAGAACATGTGGTGTTTGTCTTTTTGTGCCTGGCTTATTTCACTTAATGTAATGACCTCCAGTTCCATCCATGTTGTTGCAAATGACAGGATCACATTATTTTTTATGGCTGAATAGTACTCCATTGCATGTAAGTACCACATTTTCTTTATGCATTCATCTGTTGATGGACACTTAGGTTGCTTCTAAATCTTAACTATTGTGAACAGTGCTGCAACAAACATGGGAGTCCATGTATCTCTTTGATATACTGATGTCCTTTCTTTTGGATATATTTCCAGCGGTGGGATTGCTGGATCATATGATAGCCCTATTCTTAGTTTTTCTGAGGAACCTCCAAACCATTCTCCATAGTGGTTGTACTATTATAATTTACATTTCCACCAACAGTGCATGAGGGTTCACTTTTCTCCATAGCCTCAGCCACGTACTTTAATTACCAGCTAAATAAGTAATATCTGTGGAAATAGAGTAAACAAAATTCTCTTGGCCCATGTGTTTTAAAATTCTTGTTGATTTAATTTAATTTGGGGGTATTCACCTTATTTCAGATTTTGTGCCTGATGTTTATATAATACCGTGCCAAATTTGCATAATTCAAATTGACATTAGAGGTGACTGTACAGATCCTAAAGCGATATTATTGGGATTATATAAACTAATATATACGAAGCAGCTAGCACAATCCTTGGAACAAAACAGGCAGAAAATTAAAAGTTGCTATTCTTATTGCCATTATATTCAATAATATTTCCAAAAATCACAGACTTTAATCCCAAGGAATAATGTCTCTAAGCTACAAAGCCAGGGAATGATCTATTTTTAAAAATCCTATGAGTAGAATAAAAGTAGAATTTATAGAGTTAAAACATTTTATAAGAAAATACCACTTAGCTTTGAGGTTATACATGTTTTTTCCACTGAAGGGAAAAAAATTAATACCAAGTCAATTATTCTGCTTCTGTGTAAATGTGGAATAGAATAACAAATTAAACCTACACATCATTTCAAAGCACTGGTCTAGCCAGTGACTAGAATAACTCTTCCACATCTTCATGTGATCTTAAGTTAGGCCTCCTTTTGGTTCTCTCCATCCTCAGTATATCTGTCCTGAATAGCACATCCTGCAGAGCCAGTCTACTTTAGTAAAGAGCCTTGAGGATTGAAAGAAGGCAAAAGCCACCAGAGAAGTGCCCCTCACCCAATTGTAGGGAGAGGGAGAGATTACTAAAAACAGAACTAGAAGACTTCTCTCTGTACAGGTTACATTATGGCTAGCTATGAAGAAACAAAGCAAGACACCAGAAACATAATTCCGGAAGAAACCTTTATGCCGGATATCAGAATCACGGGCTCCTTCGCAGCTGTCCACCTTGGCCAGCGTGTGTTTAACTAAGCCGTTCCCCTGGATCCAGCACTGTTCTAGCTACTTTTCAAGGAAACACATGTAATCCTTTTGAGATGAAACTTGTTTCTACCTGGGACCATAAGACCTGAGATAATCTATCTAAGAAGAGATTAGAGATTAGAAATGAGTATTACAGATGAGTATTACAGATGAGTATTAGAAATGAGTATTACAGATGAGTCCAGGCCCTACCCCTGCTCTGGCTACCTGAGTGGACCTGGGCAATTCAAGGAGCTTCTCGAAGCCTTTTCCCTCCACTATATAAGATAGAGATAATAACATCTCTGACCTCTGGAATTAATGTGAGTGTGGCATTTAGTAAATCCAGGCTTTCTGAAATAAGTCTCATTTCATGGAGACAATCTATGTTGTGGTTAGGAAAGCCTCAGTTCACATCCTGGATTTTCCAACTATTAGGTGCATTTCCTTGGTCAAATCACTTAACTTCACTTGCTTCCATTTCCTCATTTAGAGAATGTAAGTGATGTAGCCCTCATAGTGGATTTTTTTTATAACCTTGCCAAAATCAGCAAGACAAACCCTTATGGACATGAAGAATCAGAGCCAAAGAGTGCTCATTTTCCCTCGAGACAAAGCTAAACAGCATTCAGAAATCACCTAAACTATTTTTAGCACTATGCGGGTAAAAATTTCCTTTTGTCAAATGTCTGAGCCATCCACATTTCTTGATTTTAAAGATAAAGACGTTTACTAGAAACTCCCAGTCACTGCTTTGGGTATGACACAGCACCTACTGCAGAGAGGGAGAGGTGTTCTGACTCCTTTTATGACCTCCCTGGGCTTCCACAGTGGATCATAAGATAGTTTCTCTCAGTTAAGGTAGGCTCAGTGGGAAGGCTTCTGTTATTTACTAGAAATACTAAACCACCTGACAACTATAATTTTCAGATACCCAGAGAGATTTTGCACATATTACATGTTCTTTCCCCCTGCTCATATGCCTGTTGGTCACCTTCCAAAAAGGGAGTACCCTGATCTTTTGGTGTCTTACCTAAGAATAACAGACCATACTCCCAATTTGCTAATCTCATTTGACTCCTCAGAAATATAAAAAAATCTTTAATTACATGATGACTATTAGGGAAGCACACAGGCCCAAACATAGAGTATCTGATGAACAATCTCCCTGAAGAGATGACTAAATCATTAAAGTTGCTGAGAGTAGATTTTGTGTTCTCACCATGAAAACAAGTATGTGAGGTAATGCATGTATGAATTAGCTCGATCTAGCCATTCAACAATATATGTATATTTCAAAACATCATGTTGTACACAATATTATATACAACTTTTATTTGTCTATTAAATTGTAAAAACCCACCTGATTAAAAAATGGGCAAAGGAATTGAGTAAACATTTATTCAAAGAAGATGTATAAATTGCCAATAAGCAAATGAAAAAATGCTAAACATCATTCATCATTAGGGAAATGCAAATCAAAACCACAGTGAGCTATCACTTCACAACCATGAGAATGGCTATTATCAAAAATAGGAAACAGCAAGTGTCGGCAAGGAGGGGAAGAAACTGGAGCCCTCAGGCACTGCTAGTGTGAATGTTAAATGGTACAATCACTATGGAATAAAGTATGGCCACTCTTCAAAAACTTTAACATAGAATTACCATATGATCCAGCAACTCTACTTGGTATATACCCCCCAAAAATGAAAGCAGGGACTCAGACAGATATTTATATACTCATGCTCATAAGAGCATTATTCACAATAGCAAAAATGTGGAAGCAATCCAAGTGTCTATTGACAGATGAGTAGGTAAACAAATTATGGGACACAGTGGAATATTATTCAGTCTTAAAAAGGAAGGAAATTCTGCTATAACATGGATGAACCTTGAAGACATTATGCTAAGTGAAAAAAGCCAGTAACAAAAGTACAAATATTTTATGGTTTCACTTATATGAGGTACCCAGAATAGTCAAATTCATAGACGCAGAAAGTAGGATGGTGGTCTCCTGGGACTAGGTGCAGAGGGGAATAGGGAGTTATTATTTATAGGTACAGTTTCAGTTGGGAAGATGTAAAAAGTTCTAGCGATAAATGGTGGTGATGGCTGCATTTTAAAATAGTAAAAATAGTAATTTTAACGTTGTGCATATTTTACCACATTTTTAAAATTTAAAATTAAAAGAAGTTTTCATATTTACTGTCTCTAATGGTTGCTCTGAGTAAGCTTGCCATCTCAAACATTTCCATGAATGATAGCCATGATCTAGTAAAGAGGTTTTCAGGCTGACCTTGAGTTCAATTCTGGCTCTGCCAAGGACTTTCTACTCGCATGCCCACAGATAAGACACTCACGCCTCAGTTTTCTCATATATAAAGTGTGGAGACTAATTTATCTTATAAAATCATGAGAATTAAGATAACATTAAAAATGTCTGGAAAGTAATTGACACTAAGGAAACAGAAACTATCATCAGCATCATCATTCATCATGTTTCCCACCCAAAAGTCTTCTTGGGGGGAAAAAGTGCGTAGCACAGTGCCTGGTACATAAGAATTTAATCTCAATGAATACTGAAAGAAAGAACCACACAAGGTATTATATAATTGTGCACTGAATTGTGTGACACAGGCATGCTTTATAGGAAGAGAGAGATTGTTGTTGACTACAAGAGGCAAAAAGACTTAAGGAAGGAAGAGGAGTTTGGGCTGCACCTTGAAGGACAGTTAGGATGTGGATGGAAGGAGGAGTGATGGGAGGGCATGAGTGGTGAGGGAAACTTGGGCATAGGCCAAGGAGAAGTGAGTGTGGGATTGTGGAATGTTCTGGGAAACTGATAATTGTTACTCAAATTCAATAGTTAAGGTGGAGCCAGATTATAAAGGACATTGAGAATCAACAGAAGAGCCTTGATTGGATATTTTTAATGAATTCATTAGTTTGTCAGTGTGGGTCCACTCAGGAGATAGAAATAACACAGGGTTCTCCCAGAGAAAACAGAGTCAATAGTGTGTGTGTGTGTGTATATGTGTGTGTATGTGTGTGTGTGTCTGTGTCTGAGTCTAAGTCTGTATACAGTTGACCGGGGGGTTGGAGGTGCCAACCTGCCTTCACAGTCGAAAACCCGAATATAAATTTTGACTCCCCAAAAACTTAACTGCAAGTTGACCCTTGAACAACTTGGGTGTGAACTGTGTGGGTCCATTTCTACCTGGATTTTTCTTTTGCTATTGTTGTAAGCTCAAGTGTTGCAAGTATGTGATTATTGGCAAGGTTTCTATCAACAGGAGGCTATTAGTAGTTAAGTTTTGGGGGAATCAAAAGTTATATGTAGACTTTTGACTGTGCAGGGGATCGATGACCCCTAAGCCCAGTGTTGTTCAAGGGTCAACTTGTACTAATAACCTACCGTAAACCAAAAGCCTTACTGATAAGTATGTTCACGACACTTGAGCTTGCCGCAGTAGCAACAACATTAGCATATAAGTGAACCTGTGCAATTCAAACCTGTGATGTTCAAGGGTCATCTGTATATATACACACACATACATAAATAAATATATATACAGAGAGGGAGAGGGAAAGATTAAGGGAATTCCTGGAGGCATAATTCTGTCTTCCTCTGGAAGACCTCAGTCTTTTTCTCTTAAGTACCTCAGCTGATTGAATGAGCTGATTGAATGACCCTTCCAAATTATGGAGGGTAATCTGGTTTATTCATAATCTATTGACTTAAGTGTTAATCACATCTAAAAATACCTTCACAGCATACAGTTACAAGAAATAAATTCTAATGTGTGCTAGTAAAACAAGGTGACTATACTTAGCAACAATATTTTGTACATTTCAAAACAACTAGAAGATCTGAAATGATACCAACACATAGAAATGATACCAACACATAGAAATGATAAATATGCAAGGTAATTCATACCCCAAATACTCTACCTTGATTATTATACATTCTATGCAGGTAACAAACACTCACATATACCTCATAAATATGTAAAATATTATGTATCAATACAAGGAAAAAATAACCAAATACTTACTTCACACAAATTAATGACAAACCCAGGAAGTGAAGAAAATCCTAATAAACCATAATCTCTCCTTTCGGGGGTGGGGGGTGGGAACAAACCCTTCACAGCAACACCTAGAATGGTGTTTGACCAAATATCTGTGCACCACAGTATAGCCGAGTTAACATATGCAGACTAATATAAACAGAGGAAGGAAGTTTAATACAAAGAACTATTAACCGATGATAGGAGAATAATCATAAAAAGAGAACTCTAAAAGGTGTCTTTAAAAAGAGAGAGTATGCAAGGAAGGACAAATTTGTAAGTGAGGGTTCAGACCTCATTAGAAAAGTTTAGTTACAGCCCACTAGATGATGAATGTTGCTAGTGAAGGAAAAATATTTGAAGGGCTCAGATCTATTTTTACAAATCAAGCAACAAAGGAAGGAAGCTGAGAAGTGGCAACCGGGACCATGGACAGTGCAGTGGAAGTAGACTTTGGGTGGGCACTATCAGACTGTTTAGATTAAATTGCTAAGAGTCTGACATTGAAGAAACTCAGCTAGGAGCTTGCCGTGTTGACACAGGCATGATGTTAAGGCTGTGCACCAAAGTGGTATCAGTAGAATTAAAAAGAAGGGTAATATTTCAAAGGAAAAACAGAATTTTTCTTCCAGTTTATTACCTCAATTTTAAAAATCAAAAAAGTAGAGGGATCTATAAACAGATGAATATACCCAAAGGATTATAAATCATGCTGCTATAAAGACACATGCATACGTTATGTTTATTGTGGTACTATTCACAATAGCAAAGACTTGGAACCAACCCAAATGTCCAACAACAATAGACTGGATTAAGAAAATGTGGCACATATACACCATGGAATACTATGCAGCCATAAAAAATGATGAGTTCATGTTCTTTGTAGGGACATGGATGAAACTGGAAACCATCATTCTCAGCAAACTATCGCAAGGACAAAAAACCAAACACCGCATGTTCTCACTCATAGGTGGGAATTGAACAATGAGAACACATGGACACAGGAAGGGGAACATCACACTCTGAGGACTGTTGTGGGGTGGGGGGAGGGGGGAGGGATAGCATTAGGAGATATACCTAATGCTAAATGATGAGTTAATGGGTGCAGCACACCAACATGGCACATGTATACATATGTAACAAACCTGCACATTCTGCACATGTACCCTAAAACTTGAAGTATAATAATAATAGAATAAAAAAAAACAGATGAGAGAAAGAGAACCACTCTTCCTGTACTCAGAAGCAATGAGTAAGCCATCATGTGGATAGATAAACATCTGGGTCCACTGAGAACCAGAACACTTCCTCTCAGGAAAACCAGGTCACTCCTTTCATAATGAGGGGCAGAATGGGCAAGGAAAGGGCCACAAGTAATAATGGACACATTGGATTTAGAAAAATCCAGGGATCTAAGAGCATCCAAGGAAAGAGGACTGAGGAATTTTGCCAAGAATGAGAGAGAACTAAATGTAGGAAATCAATCTAAGACTTCAGGCCAGGTAGAACCTGAGTGCCTTGTACAGTGTCTGGCAAGAAGGTACAGACATATTTAGGAAGCTCTGATGAAAGGAAAGAAGAGACGGTTTAGAGCCCAGGGTGCTATTTCAGGTGTGGGAGGGGCAGAGTTTGGTCAAGGCCCAAAGGCAGCCTCTCAGAATGTGATCACAGAGGAAGGAAGACTCAGTCTGCAGGAAAGTCAGCTTTTATCTGTGGGTTATGGGAGATTCTAAATCCAAGTTTAACCAGAGACAAGTACTAAATCCCCAAATCTCTGAGTATAGTGTAGGATTAAGCATTAAATGGGCTCTGCCACCTGAATTACAGAAATTCAGGCGCAGGAGCCAACCAATCAGAGCATCATAACTCCTTTCCAAACAGAAAAGTGATGAGCAGCCTAGTTCCCCTCTCTGCCCTCTCTGTCCATCCCACCCCAACCTTAGCCCTGGCCCTGCCTCCAGCCCAGCCGCCCTCCCAATAATGACCATCACTGGTTCTGGAGGATCTTTTCTCTCATAGCTTTTTTTGATTCTTAGGGATATTGTAGTGATGCTTCATTTGTGCTTAAACTGAAAGTGGACCCCAGATGTGGGAAAGAAAAAACCTTCCTTGAATAGTCATTATGGGCCAAACACTATGTGAGTAATTTCATCTCATCCTCACAAAGGAAAGTGCTATTTCCTCCATTGTAAATGAAGTCACTGAAATTCAGAGAGAAAGCCCTAACACTCTTCATATAGTTTAATTCTTGGAGAAAAAAATGCAGATGTAGAAATTTACTTTTAATAAATTTGCCCTTGGCACCCCTATTAAAGCTTTTTGTTAACTTCTTCTCTAGGTTCTCACTCTTTACTTTCATCAAATTTCTATATAATAATGGAAGCTAGTATTTATACATCCTGCATGACATGCCAGGCAGTGTTCTGAACACCTTATGCATATATTAACTTAATCCTTATAACAACTCTTCTTTACGAATAAGGAAACTGAGGCACAGAGAGTCACAAGCCTAAGGTCACAAAGATGACCTAATAACAGTACAGTGAGAATTCCAACCCAGATCATCTAGCTGTTGAGTCTACCTACAAATGAACAACATGATGAGTTCTGGGGATGGAGGAAGGGGGACAAACATCTAATTGCAGAGCTTAAGATGCAGAATGTCTTGATTTTAAGGTTCACTTGGTAACTTTCTGACAACTTCTAACAAGGTCATTACTGTTATTCGGTTTTATTATTTCATAGTCTTTCTGTTGTGATGAAAGTATTGGGTGGTAGTTATTAAGCGATCATTTAGGAGCCAAGGAAAAAGGTGACAATTGAGCCATGTGACTGAGGCCAGAAATGTCTCTTCAAAGCTATACAGCCTAGGCAACTCAGACTCCAATACCATCAGCATCCTTCCCCCTTGGCTAACTTTCCAGCAGGAAGCCTGTCTGGGCACAGTGTAATATGCTGGTCTGATACCCATGAACTCCTTCAGCCCCAAGAGCTGCCTGTGTTTCCTGGAACCTAGAGTCTCCCTGGTGCCAGGAAATGACACGGTGCAGCCAGCATGAATTTATCACTGCTAAAAAATCATTCCTCATTCCAGACAAACTTAAAAGAAATGCACAAAATTCTGAGTTTGCAGCCAGGCATCCTTATAAAAGCAAAGAAAGAGCTATGACCATATTTAAAGATGAAGTGTCTTATTCAGGTGCTTCTATTTAAAGAGTCACTGAAAGTTTGGGAGCAATAAGATTGTCTCAATTTCCTGATAAAAGCAATATGAGAAATGTCAAATTCTCAAAGCTTATGCAAGGAACCCAGTACCACCCATGAACAAGGGTCTGACTTGCATGTTCATTTTACTTTCTGTTCATTGTCCTTTGTCCATTGTTTCTTGCCTACCTGGAGGGAAAAAGGGAAAGCATGCATAAATAAACAAATAGAAATATACATACCTATGGAAATGCATGCATAAATAAATACTCTTGAGTGGTATAGTGAGGGGCTTACAATCCCTAGGACGCCGAGACTTCTATTTATTCACAGGACAAAGAACAAAGATCACTCCAGTGAAAGCTCTCTTGTATCTTTCCTTCCCTGATCCTATCAGCTATGACATGGACAGAGGCCATCATTCTCATAGCTATTGAGGAGTGATGGTTTCCAGTCACTGACAGGGAGGGGGTGCTTCCAAACTGCCACCTAGAGATAAAGCTCTCAGCATCATTAATAAGCCTCTGAGGGATAGCCATTCCTCAATTTTGCTTCAAACTCCCAGCTTTAAATATAGCTCTCTAGATGTGTATTTCATGTACCTTTTCATGTGGTGTTTTGCTTTAGGACATGCTTTCTTTCCCTCTAAATTTTATCCTGGCTGTTTTCCCCATTGAGAATTAGTTCTTTCTCATGGCTAAAGATGCCTTTTCTCTCCTCTTTAGTATAAGGATTTTCATAGCTGTGCCTCCAGATAAAATGAAACATATTGGTAGAGGGTCCCAGACTTTTCCCTTTTCTTAAACAGGAAGGCCTACCAACAACAATAAAAACTTCCTAAAACAAAACTTTAACCATAGCCAATAATTTTAAAACATTTGTAGGTAATTTTATTTTAGCAGAGAACCCAAGTTACAGAGAGTCACAAATGCCCTTATCTGTATTTTTCTTTATATAAATAATTTAAAAGTGTATTCACTCTGGGTTGAGTTTTTCTCATTATTATTGTTTACTATTTTCCTTTTTCTGAGCTGTGTGACCTTTGGGATGATTTCTGTAAAAGTATTATTTCCATAACAAACAATGTCAACATTATCCAAGGCCGTCTGGCACAAACAACCCAGGTTCCTTTATTCTCAGTCTATTGCTGCTGGACATCACTAAACAATTCCTTGGTAAATCCTTTCAGCATCTCTGTTATTTTAATCAATCCTGCACACAGCTGGATCTACAATTTAGCTCAGGAATAGAAAAATGGAGCTGGAGCTTTTCTGTGCCTTAGAAAGGATAATTTAAAGTTGTGGAGAAACCAGAGTCTTAAAAATCTTCACTGTTTCCAGTAACAACATAAGAGAGACTTTTTGGCAGAACTAGAGGGAAGGAATCAATCAGAAGCAATTTAAGAATTATTGCGAAACTGAGGGATTGGGCTTGTTTAAGGGAGGAGTTAAAAACCCCAAGGACATGGCAGTAAGATAGAAGGATTCTAATTGTCCTTTATCCTCAGAAAACATTTGAGTGGGGAATATGGCACCATAGTCCACGCAGCATTAGCATTAGACTAAATGGGGAATCTTTTCCAACACCTGTATATCCATAGGAGTGGAGGTTAGAGGTGCTTGGGAGAGGGAAACAGAAAGAACAGTAAGATGGGTAAGCACAGCTGTAAGAGCACCCACACGTGCTACACAGGATCTGTCTCCATGGGTTTATTGCAGCTGCTCCCAGGGCCATAGCAGGCTCATAAGCAGAGGCAGCAGCTGAGATTGGTAAAAATGGAATCTGGGCCATGATGTAGACCACGTAGGAGATCAGAGGCCTCGTTTTTAAATTCAGTCCATTCAGTAATTATTCATTCTTCTCACATAGTT
Organism: Hylobates moloch; assembly: GCF_009828535.3. Lineage (NCBI taxonomy): Eukaryota > Metazoa > Chordata > Mammalia > Primates > Hylobatidae > Hylobates > Hylobates moloch. The sequence continues at coordinate 45,103,995 of NW_026652281.1, forward strand.
TCAACTTTAGCAGAAGGGAAAGATCCTCATAAGTGACTCATAAGGGAAAGATCCTCATACTATTTTTGGTATGTCTGTGCCATATGAAAGAACTCCTTTGCATTCCCTACAGCGAAGGATGTGGGAGGACACTGGTAGTCCCAGAGTAACCTAACAGCATTGCTACTGGGAGAGCAACATATTATGTCATCTTATCTGTATAATGGATCCACAGGAAAGCAGGCCCAGTGAGTATTTGCTTTTAGTAAATAAGTATACCTGCCACTTACCAACAGAATAAAATCTCCAGGCCTTGTTTATGTTATCTCATTTCTTTTAATCGTTTAAGATGCTTCTGGGAAAATAACATATAATTAGCCACTCTGCGCAGGCATACAATGTCTATAGCCTTATTAAAGCAAATGAAAATATATTATTCTGGTTTCTAATGTCATATTATTGGCTATATACAATTATTATAAGATGTGCTATCATCTGGATATTTATTTAAACAGATCAAAGTTCTAGATCTCTGTCTCTATTCCAGGAAAGTTGATGATGTCTGGAAATACTCTGTCTACTGAAATGTTGAATATCACAGCCTTCAAATGCTGACTTTGAAATCCAGCAGTTCTCCAAATTCCAGTGGCCCAAGAAGCCAGATATTCAACAGAAACACTGTGGGAAGACAGAGCTAGGAGACCAGGGCATAAGTTCTGTCTCTGTGTTTCTGTCCATTAAACCTTGGACCATCTCATCAAATCTGTTTCTTCCTCTAGAAAATGGATATATTAGCTTCTGCTTCATAGAGTAGTTGTGAAAAATAAAAAAGAGCCCATGAAAATACCACACTACTATGAGATACTATTTTTAGTTGAATAGTATTCTTCTATCCATCTACCTGTACTTGTGACTTGCAAGGAATTTTTGCATATGTGTCTATGTACAGGCATACATACATATATGTGTATTTTGAGGGAAAGAGTTCATAGCTTTCATCAGCATCTTAAAGGAGTTTATTACCTAAAATTGGTTAAGAACCTTTAAGTTAAGACACATCTCTTTGTGACACACATATGCAGAGATGTCTACAATATGTATGTAATCTAAGATATATAATCTAAGACACTTAGATTCAAAGGAACATATTTATTATTCAACAAGTATTTATTTAGTGCCCAATTATTGGTATAACACTAATAAGAAACCCCAAAACGGTATTTTTTTTGCCAACTTGTACCCTTTTCATATATCATTTGATTGTCCAGAAAATTATTTCTCATAGAATAAATATTTTAAGACATTTCACCAAAGTAGAGATATGTCATTAGTGAAGACATATCAGTGGTTAATAAGCACATTACATGGTACTCCACATCATGAGTGTTTTGAAAAATGCAAATAAAAACCATGATGAGATAACTCCCACTAGGATGTCTACTATCAAAAAGACAAACATTACCAAGTTTGTCTTGTTAATGAGGGTGTGGAGAATCTGAAAAACTCATATACTGCCCATGGGGCTTTAAAATGGCATGGTCAATTTGGTAAATGGTTGGTCAGTTTTTTATGAAGTTAAAAGTTAAATTTACCATTTGACCCAACAATTTCACCAAAGTAATCTGCCAAAGAGAAATAAAAGCATACGTCCACACTGAGACCTGTACACAAATGTTCATGAGACATTATTCAAGATAGCTCAGACTGGAAAGTAAATGTCCATCAGTTTGCGAATGGACAAACAAAATGTGGCATATTCGTATGATAGAATATAACTCGCAATAAAAAGTAATGAAGTACTGATAAGTGATACAACATGGATAAAACTTGAAAGCATTATAACAAGTAAAGGAAGCCAGTCACTAAAGACCACATATTGTATGATTCCACTTACATCAAATGTCCAGAAATGGCAAATATGTAATGACAGAAAACGTATTTTTGGTTGCCTGTGATTGGGGGTGTGAGGCAGTAGCAACTGACTTACAAACAGACTCAACGGAAATTTGGGGGTTATTGGAAAAGTTCTGAAACTAGTTTATGATAATGATTTCCTAATTCTATAAATTTATTAAAATGTCATTAAATTATACATGTAAAATGAGTGACTTTGCGGTAAGTTAAGTCTCAGTGCAGATGTTCTTAGGACATGAAAAACGGACAGGATGTTTTGACATACTGTTGTAAAATAAGTACAAATAAAATATTTACCTATAAAATGATTTAGTTTTCATACATAGTATGATATTTTAAACTACCGTCCTTTAAAGAAAAATACTTTTTATTCTCTCCATGTGGCAGTTTCTTAATCTGTAGATGGAGATAAGAGTAACTACCTCATGAGCATTAGTGAAGAAAAATCAATTAATAGATGTAAAGAATTTGGAAGAGGGCCTGATATACAGTAAGCATGAAGTATATGTTTATTATAGGTACTAACTAGAGATGTATGTCACTACCAACCACTTATATTTTGTGATATTGATTTCTTTTGATTTTTTTTTCTGGTGGGAAAAAATGGACATTAATAATGAATAATACTCTCCAAAGTTGGCATAAAGGCTGAGGCAGGCGGATCACAAGGTCAGGAATTCGAGACCAGCCTGGCCAGTGTGGTGAAATGCCGTCTCTACTAAAAATACAAAAATTAGCCAGGCATGGTGGCACGCACCTGTAGTCCCAGCTACTCAGGAGGCTGAGACAGAATTATGAACCCAGGAGGTGGAGTTTGCAGTGAGCCGAGATCACGCCAATGCACTCCAGCCTGGGTGACAGAGCAAGACTCGGTCTCAAAAAAAAAAA